>NC_088867.1:29796251-29873751 GCF_032884065.1 Artemia franciscana | reverse complement strand
TTTTAACTGAAAGTAAGGAGCGACATTAAAACTTAAAACGAACAGAAATTAATTTGCACATGAAAGGGGCTGCTCCCTCCTCAACGCCCCACTCTTTACGCTAAAGTTTGACTCTTTCTCTCAACTCTACTTTTTTAAAACAGTAAAAAACTTTAGCGTAAAGAGCAGGGCGTTGATGAGGAAGCGGCCTCTTTCATATACGAAGTAATTTTTGTTCGTTTTAAGTCTAATGTCGCTCCATACTTTCAGGTAAAAAAAAAAAAAAATTATTATTTAATTTCATACAAGAGAGTCAAATAGTATTTCAATAAATATGCGTTCATCTTGTGGGAAAAAAAAATTCATTTGGTACGAGTTCTCAGCTGAATGCAGTTTCAAAATCTGTTTGGTTTTGATTAGTTTTTTTTTGTCTCTTCAGAAATAAGAAGAATAAAAAGCTTGTTGTAAAGAATAGACAAAAAATATCAGTTTAATTGAAGCACTTTGAGACGAAAATATAACTTTCTTCTGAGATTTTGAACATATCTCCTATTCAAGGAAACCAACCAAAATTTTGTTTTCAGAATATTAATTCATTTTTCTATCAAACAGTTCGTGGTAACGAACTGTAGTAAGGAGCGACCCGGCTCAATAGTAACCAAAACTCTAAAAAATTGAATTTTGATATCAATAGCTACATCAAAAGAATCGCATTTTAATGCTGATTTTAAATATATAAGTTTCATCAAGTTTAGTCTTACCCATCAAAAGTTACGAGCCTGAGAAAATTTGCCTTATTTAGGAAAATAGGGTGAAACACCCCCTAAAAGTCGTAGGATCTTAGCGAAAATGACACCATCAGATTCAGCGTATCAGAGAACCCTACTGTAGAAGTTTCAAGCTCTTATCTACAAAAATGTGGAATTTTGTATTTTTTGCCAGAAGACAAATCACGGGTGCGTGTTTATTTTTTTGTTTTGTTTTTTTTTCCCAGGGGTCATCGTATCGACCAAGTGGTCCTAGAATGTCCCAAGAGGGCTCATTCTAACGGAAATGAAAAGTTCTAGTGCCCTTTTTAAGTGACCAAAAAAATTGGAGGGCATCTAGGCCCCCTCCCACGCTCATTTTTTCCCAAAGTCAACGGATAAAAATTTTGAGGTAGCCATTTTGTTCAGCATAGTCGAAAACCATAATAACTATGTCTTTGGGGATGACTCACTCCCCCACAATCCCTGGGAAAGGGGCTGCAAGTTACAAACTTTGACCAGTGTTTAACTGGTCAATGATGTTCAATGGATTAGAATTTTACCAAGCCGATATAAATACCTAATAATGCTGTACGGTGAAGAACTAGACAAGTCAAGAGATTTAGGTCAAGCGACAAACCTTGAGGCGGAGCAGAACCTCGTAGCTTCCTCCCCGTTGCCCTACCGGGTCGTGACTGGTGGTAGAAACTTGGATTGCGACGAATTGAAGGATTGCCGGCTAGAGACTTAAGTTTGGAAGCACAGGTAAGGAGGAAACAACCCGTAAAAATCATAGAACCTTAATGAAATTTACACCACCAGATTCAGCGTATCAGAGAATCCTACTGTAGTTTCAAGCTCCTATCTACAATTAAACAAAAAAAAAGTTTTTTTTAAGTGAAAGTAAGGAGCGACATTAAAACTTAAAACGATCAGAAATTACTCCGTATATGAAAGGGGCTTTTTCTCCTCAACGCCCCGCTCTTTACGCTGAGGTTTTTTACCGTATCATATACGGAGTAATTTCTGTTCGTTTTAAGTTTTAATGTCGCTCCTTACTTTCATTAAAAAAAAAATCGTTTTTTTTGTTTAATTTCTGGACGTCTTCGAATTAATGCATGGTTTGATCTTGGCTCTCCACACATAAATAATTAAAACGAAATTTGCATATTAATTTTTTGGGGCTAAATGGCTTTTTCACAGTTTTAATCGGAAGATTTTGAGAAAAAAGGAGCGAGGGAGAAGACCTAGTTGTCCTCCTATTTTTTGATTACTTAAAAAGGCAACTATAACTTTTAACTTTTTACGAACGTTTTCATAAGTAAAAAATATACGGAACTTACGAATTAAATTACGTAGCGAACTTCAATATTCGTATGTTTTTATTGTGTATGTGAGGGGGCTCACCCATCGTCGATACCTCGCTCTTGATATTAAAGTTTAAATTTTTCCCAATTCCTTAAGAATGACCCCTGAATCACAAAGGCCGTAGAATAAATAGTTGAAATTACTAAAAATGCTTTAGCGTAAAGAGCGAGGTATTGCGGAGGGGACAATCCATTTCATATACGGAGTAATTTCTGTTCGTTTTAAGTTTTAATGTGCTCCTTACTTTCAGTTAAAAAAACTAGTTTTTTTTTATGTAATTTATACTTAGCTCATCAAAACTTCACTTCGCTATAATTTTTAAGGTCCTAATCAAGTTGGCCAAAATACAAAACATACAAAGATAGAACATGTAAGGATAATGAAGGCAGTTTATATATCAAAAACTTACTTTGGTCAGAAGGTGGACGTTAATCTAAATAAATCTACTACGCAAAAGTTTGTGAATTCTATTCGTTCTGTACCATTTAAAATGTTAAATATAAATAACTGAAAAAAAAAACAGACCAAATCAAACAGTTCGTGATAACGAACAGTAGTAATGAGCGACCCGGCTCAATAGTAACCAAAACTCTAATTTATATAATTTTGTAATAATAGTTACATCAAAAGAATTGCATTTTAATGATGATTTCAAATATATAAGTTTCATTAAGTTTAGACTTAACCATCATATCTTACGAGCCTGAGAAAATTTGCCTTATTTTAGATAATAGGGGAAAACACCCCTTAAAAGTCATAGAGTCTTAACGAAAATCACACCTTCAGATTCAGCGTATCAAAGGACCTTACAGTAGAAGTTTCAAGCTCCTATCAACAAAAATGTAGAATTTTGCATTTTTTTGCCACAAGACAGATCACTGATGCGAGTTTATTTGTTGCTTTTTTTGTTTGTTTGTTTTTTCCCCAAGGGTGATCGTATCGACCCAGTGCTCCTAGAATGTCGTGAGAGGGCTCATCCTAACGGAAATTGAAAGTTTTAGTGCCCTTTTTAAGTGATCAAAAAATTGGACTCCTCCCTCGCTCATTTTTCTCCCAGTTCAAATCCGGATCAAAATTTTGAGATAGCCATTTTATTCAGCATAGTCGAAAAATCTAATAACTATGTCTTTGGGGACGACTTACTCCCCGACAGTCCCGTGGGAGTGGCTGCAAGTTAAAAACCTTGATCAGTGTTTACATATAGTAATGGTTATTGGGAAGTGTATAGACACTTTCAGGGGGATGTTTTGTGGCTGGGGGAGGGGTGGAGGGGATGGGGTTATGCGGGGGGAGTTTTCCATGGAGGAATTTGTCACGGGGAAAAAGATTTCCATTAAGGGGGTGCAGGATTTCTTGGAGTTTTTGAAAGAACAATGAAAAAATAAGTATGAAAAGTTTCTTCAACTTAGAGAGAGAGAGAGAGAGAGAGAGAGAGAGAGAGAGAGAGAGAGGAGAGAGAGAGAGAGAGAGAGAGAGAGAGAGAGAGAGAGAGAGAGAGAGAGAGAGAGAGAGAGAGAGAGAGAGAGAGACAGAGAGAGAGAGATCGGTAAGACTTCTGCTTATTCCCACCAAGTTTCATCCCGACCCCTCCAATCTAAGCGTTTTCCATGATTTTAGGTATATAGAGGAGGGGGAAGGGGTATAGTTAGGGATCTCAAAATAACTTCCCGGGATATACTTTAGCCTGTAGACACATCCCTGAAAGTTTCAATTCTCTAGCCCAACAACTTTCCAAGATAGCAAAAAGTCAATGGATTAGAATTTTACCCCCCTTTCTAGTTTAGTGACTTTTGGCTATCTCTGAAAGGGGTTAGGTTAGGAAAATGAAACTTTCAGGGATGGGTCTACAGGTTAAAGTATATCCTGGGAAGGTATTTTAAAGTACCCACCTCCACTCCTTCCTTTTGAGGGCCCTGAAATTCACCTACATGACAGGTCTATACCTATTGAAATCTTGACAAAACATTTTACCTAGATGAGTGGTGTATTCACTTTATATGAAAGCCAATAATACTGTTTGCTCTAATTTTACCAATGAATGTTTTTAGAATGAATTTTTTGCATGTGATTTATGTTTAAAGGAGGATTTATGTATGCGATATGTTACAAATAGGTTACAGTGTTACAGTGACAGTGATGTGTTACAGTGACAGTTCTAGGTATAGGCAGGGGAACCAGCTGTCCCCCTTGTTTTTCTGACATTGAAGTTGGCTAGATGCGGGGTTGGTCCTCACCATAAGGAAACATGTCAAGAAAACAATTCTTACTTCATAATATTCAGAATAATCCTATTTAACATATTTTTGCAGGGGGAGAACCTTTACCTTCACTTCTTTTGTTCTTTATCCAGTTTTTCTATTGCATTTTTAAGTATTTGTATACTTTTTTTAAGTCTTGAAAATTGTTTATAAACTAACACACAAGTCCTATCAAGCTAATCTAGCTTTACCTAACCTTACTTAACCTAAATTCTCAGTATTTGTCTATTAATATGTTCTTGGTAGATAGCATTAATGGTGTATAACTACAAATATAGATAATATGAAAACAGAAAATAGAGTTAAATTCATGTTTAATTTTCAGAATTTGGTGAAAAAAAAGATGTACAACAGTGTGGCTACAATCATCTTTAGTGAAGAGGGGTTTGTAACTTTTGCTAGTTGGTGCAGCCTACCTATACTCACTGTAACCTAGAATTAAATGTTTACACAATGGGTACAAACAATAACATAAAATAACAAGGCAGTTTCGTAATAATTAATAGTGTCATCTATGGTATTTTGATCCTGAAAAGTTACGGATAGCTTTATAATACCAACTAGATTATATAAGATATTGTTCCAAGTCTTGATCCATCATGATGTCTACAATTGAAAAGGATAAAGTTCAACTGGCTGCAAAGTCAATTTAGTCCCTTCTTTTGATATTCTTTTGTTATTGTTGTTTTTTCAACGCTGAGGAATAGCCTTTGATCATGTGATTACTGATTGCGTTCTTCTTTGAACATAACGTTTTAAAAGCTTCAATAGGCTGACAACTTCAGCATTTAACTGATAGCAAAGAAACAAAACCAAAGTGTTGCTCTTGTAACACTTTATTTGGCAAAGCCAGACAAAGGTTGCTGCAACACTTCATGTTGCTCAGGCAACATAGGTATAGTTACAAATTGTTTCCTTAACACATTTCATTATGTAGAGGACCAGCCCTGCATGGTCCTTACAGTCTTTTGATTTATATTTATACTCCTGTGGCATTCTTTGAAGATTATGAGGCCTAAAACCACTACTGGTGACACTGTTGATGATAGAGAAAAAAGAATTTTTATTTTTTTATAGATTGAAGCTGAGAAGAGAGATAATTGCTGTATTGAAAGTAAATGCAACTGACAGTGAGATGTTGAGAAGGAAAATGATTTGCCATGTTGAAAGTAGTCTCTACTGATGTTGCCATTAAGAATAGACTCAGATCAGAGATTTAAAGCCTAATAAATTTCGGTTGCATTTTTGGAATTGGAATTTTGGAGGAAAACTGGTGAGACTTGCTGTGATGGCCTCTTCTAAATTACATAGCATAATAACAAAATATACTTGTAGAACAGAAATCAAATAGAAATTAAAACAAAAATAAACCATTTCATTTTCTATTCAATAGACTTTCCAACTATCACAATAACTGCTTGCACAGTTGAATCCTTGTAGTCCACTTCCTGGGGCAGCACAAAGCAACATAAAACCTGCAAAATCATTACACTTTTGTAGGCTATATAGCCTAGTCCATATCTGGCCCAATCTGGGGGGTGGGGCTGTGGCCTGTATTAAGATTTGAACTGTATTCTTGATCTTAGTATGGTACTACGTATCAATGCAAAATTTAACATCCTTTACTAGGTATCAGCTACTGCTGCAATGAACATGAGTACAGGTTTCAACAGTGCTAGTTTGAATTCTAAAATAAAGAGAGAAAACAAATCTCAAGATGAAGAAACAAACAGGACTATGGTCAGTAGAATGAAAAGACAAGCTAAAACAACATGGACATTTTACCTGCATAAAACAAGGTTTCTTAAACACTAAATGTAGAACAATAAAATCTAAGATAATCTATAAAACTAAAAAATAAATAAAATCTAAAACTAAAAGAAGTAAAAACAAAACAATATCTATATATACAATAAATGCTACTGTAATTGAGCACCACAGAGTATTCTTATAGAAAATTGCAAGGAATTTCAGTGTGAACACAGAAGCAACTGATTAGAGTTTACTTCTGTGTTCTCACTGAAGTTTTGTCTATAAGAATACTTTGTGATGCTCAATTGCAGTAGTATTAATTGTAGCCTAAATATAGAATTTGGTTTGTTTTCTATTCCCTTTAATTCTATTTTTATTTAATTTTAGATTTTGTAGATTATTTTTTATGTTATCTTTGTTCTATATTTATCATTGAAAACACCTTGTTTAATACAAGAAAAATATCCACATCACTTGAGCTTGTGTTTGATGTTTAATCAAAATTATTTCTGTCAAGGGACTGAAAAACTCCAGGCACACTTAAAACCTTTTTATTGTATGGTTTTACAAGAATTATTTGATTTTCTTTATCTTTTCTGATCAGCAGCTTCTGAGCACATAACCAAAATGGTGGATATTTGTGGAAGTGACAAATAAGAAAAAAAATAATCAATGAAGATAATATATTATATATCCATATATATAAAAATAAGTTGTCTGTGGATGTGTGGGTCTGTCTGTCAGGTGACGTCATGTTTGTGTGTTGACTGACGTTATGAAGTTAGTTGTCGTCATTTTTGTTATGACGGTGACGTCATTAAAGATATTTAAGACATGCGTTCACGTAGAAATCTATTAATGTTTAACTGTAAAATGACTGATGAACTTACAATGGCAACAGCTGAGGAAGATGCTCAAAGAGTCTATGCCAAAAAACTTGCTGCTGATAGAGAAAGTAAGAAAAGAAAGCGTGCCGAGGAATCAAAAGAAGAGCAAGGAAACAGGCTTGAGGCTGATAGAGAAAGTAAGAAAAGAAAGCGTGCCGAGGAATCAAAAGAACAGCAATGAAACAGGCTTGAGGCTGATAGAGAAAGAAACAACAGAAAGCGTGCCGAGGAACTACCAGAGCAACGCGGAACCAGACTTGCTGCTAAAAGAGAAAGTGAAAAAAGAAGGCGTGCCGAGGAACTACCAGAGCAACATGAAACCAGACTTGCTGCTAAAAGAGAAAGTGAAAAAAAAGGCATGCCGAGGAACTACCAGAGCAACATGAAACCAGACTTGCTGCTAAGAGAGAAAGTGAAAGAAGAAGGCGTGCCAAGGAATCACAAGAACAGCAAGAAATCAGGCTTGCTGCTGATAGAGAAAGTAAGAAAAGAAAGCGTGCCGAGGAATCAGAGCAACCTGAAAGTTATCGCCTGGCATTCAGGTACAGCCCAGTCGATGATTACAGCTTGAGTAGATGTGTTCAAATCGGGACTATGTCTAAAATTTGTCCTTATTGCAAGGCCTTGAAATTCAATGGTGAAACAATGGGAATGTGTTGCGCCTCAGGAAAAGTTAAACTTCCTCTATTGGCTGCACCACCAGAGCCATTGAAGACTTTCCTTACTGGAACTACGTCAGAATCTAAGCGTTTTTTGTCACAAATCAGAAAATATAACTCATGTTTCCAAATGACGTCGTTTGGAGCCCAAATCGAAAATCCAGATCAATTTATGTCTACTTTCAAAGTAAAAGGGCAAATTTATCATAGAGCAGGGGCCCTTCTACCATTCTCAGGCGAGAATCATAAATTTTTACAATTGTACTTCATCAGTGATAGAAATTCTGAATTGAATGCACGTTGCGAAATTTCTCCCAACGTTGAAAGGACAATCGTTTCCCAATTGCAACATCTTTTCCACGAAAATAATAATTTAGTGCATCTGTTCAAAACAGCCATCGATTTGATGCCTACTGATACGCATAAAATTGTTATTTCCGCTGACAAAACGCCTCCTGGCCAACATGTGCGTAGATACAATGCTCCAACTATCGACGAAGTGGCAATCGTTATGGTCGGTGATCAGTTTTTACCTCGAGATATTATTCTTCATAAGCGAAACGCTCAGTTGTTAAGAATTGCTGAAACTCATCGATGCTACGATGCCCTACAATATCCTATCATTTTTTGGGATGGAGCCGACGGCTATCACTTTAATATTAAATTGATGAATCCAGCCACTAACAAAGAAATGAATAAGAAATGCAGTGCAATGCATTATTATTCCTATAGACTAATGATTCGGCAGGATGAAGAAAATTATATTTTAAAATGCCGTCAATTGTTTCACCAATTCGTCGTTGATATGTATGCTAAAATTGAATCAGAACGTTTGCTATATATCCGCCTGAATCAGACCAAGCTCCGCTCTGAACAATACATTCATTTGCGAGATGCAGTTATAAATGACGATAATACCACAAACGTTGGAAGATTAACAATTTTACCTTCGTCATATGCTGGCAGTCCCCGTCATATGCATGAATATGCTCAAGATGCTATTGCGTATGTTCGTCTCTATGATCGTCCAGATTTATTTATTACATTTACATGTAATCAATCTTGGGACGAGATACTGCAGCTTTTACTTCAAGGACAATCGGCGGTTCATAGACATGACATTACGGCCCGTGTCTTCCGGCAAAAGTTGAAATCACTGATAAACTACATAGTAAATTTTGAAGTGTTTGGGTCAGTGCGATGCTGGATGTACTCAGTGGAATGGCAAAAACGAGGTTTGCCACACGCACATATACTAATCTGGCTACATAAAAAAATTACTTCGAACGAAATTGATGATGTGATTTCCGCTGAAATACCTGATGAAAATGTTGATAAGGGGTTACATGATATTATTGTAAAAAATATGATACATGGACCTTGCGGTGCACTGAACGGAAATTCACCATGCATGGCCAAAGGAAGGTGCACAAAGCAATATCCTCGACTTTTAGTATCCAACACAATTACTGGCAATGATGGTTACCCACAATATAGAAGAAGATCTACTGAAGATGGCGGTAAAACAGCAATAATAAAGAAGCGTAACGGTACCACCATCGAAGTAGATAACCAGTGGGTTGTTCCGTATTCCCCATTATTATCAAAAACATTTAATGCACACATAAACGTTGAATACTGTAACTCCGTAAAGGCAATCAAATACATATGTAAATACGTCAACAAAGGCAGTGACATGGCAGTTTTTGGCTTGCAGCCCGAAATCAAAGATATCGACGAAATCGTACAATATCAGGCTGGAAGATACATAAGCAGTAATGAAGCTGTTTGGCGAATTCTTTCATTTCCGATACATGAACGTAGTCCAGCTTTTGCTCATTTAGCGGTACATTTACAGAATGGTCAACGTGTTTATTTCTCGGAAACCAACGTGCAACAAAGAGCCCTGAATCCACCGGATACAAAGTTAACCGGTTTCTTTTCGCTTTTCAAAAATGATTCTTTTGCAAAAAAAACTGCTGTATACTGAAGTGCCCTCGTATTACACGTGGAATACTAAAAATAAAGTATTTGAACGTCGAAAACAGGGTAAGTCAGTCGACGGCCAACCTACCATCTTCAAAGATACCACGATAGGAAGACTCTACACCGTTCACCCCAATCAACATGAATGCTTCTTTCTACGCCTGCTTTTGGTGAATGTACCCGGTCCGACATCCTTTGAGTATTTGAGAACTGTAAACGGTACTATACATGACACTTACCGTAGTTCATGCCAAGCTCTGAATTTATTGGAGAATGACCAACACTGGGATAACTGCATCAATGACGCGTGCGAAACGTCAACTCCAAGTCAAATTCGTGCATTGTTTGGCATCATTTTAACAACTTGCTCTCCATCAGCTCCTACAGAGTTATGGGAAAAATATAAGTCAAAAATGTCCGAAGATACTCCCACGTGCAATATTTCCAAATCATCTGGGATGGGTAAAGTATTGCAGCAATGCAAACTTATTATTTGGGATGAGTGCACAATGGCACACAAAAAATCGCTCGAGGCTCTGGATCAATGCTTGAAAGATTTGCGAGGGAAGTCGAAACCCTTTGGCAGCACATTAATATTGCTTGCGGGAGATTTCAGGCAAACATTACCTATAATACCTAGATCAACTCCTGCAGACGAAATGAATGCTTGCCTGAAAAATTCTAATTTATGGGCACACGTAAAAACATTAAAATTAACTACAAATATGCGTGTCCGATTGCAAAACGATGACTCTGGTCAAACATTTTCAGATCAATTGCTGGCAATTGGAAACGGAAAGCTCCCAGTAGACTCAATTTCAGGACGTATACAACTACCTGCTAATTTTTGTAATTTAGTGACGTCCAAAAATGAATTGATTGAAAAAGTATTTCCGAATATTCTAAACAATTATAAAAAATAATAAATGGCTAAGTGAAAGAGCGATTCTTGCACCCAAAAATATAGACGTCCACGAAATCAACAATATTGTTTTGACCAAGATTCGAGACCAGGCAGTCCTTTACAAGTCAGTCGACACAGTTTTGGAACCAAATGAAGCGGTTAATTATCCATCTGAATTTTTAAATTCCGTGGATCTTTCAGGGTTTCCACCACACGTGCTACAACTAAAAATAGGCGTACCAATAATACTTTTAAGAAATATCAACCCACCAAAGCTTTGCAATGGCACGCGACTTGCCGTAAAAAAAAAACAATGGAAAACCTAATAGAGGCCACAATCTTGACAGGGCCTTTTGAGGGTGAGGCTGTTCTTATTCCTCGCATTCCCATGATTCCAACGGATCTGCCTTTTCAATTTAAAATATTGAAAGATAATACAAGATTTATAGTAACCAGTTAAATGCACTACTTCGTAAAGCCAAAGCTGATTACTATCGTAATAAATTTAAATCTTGTGAAGGTAACCCTAGAAAAACATGGCAAATTATAAAATCCGTCGTAAGTCCTAATAGTGATGGTATATTTCCTGACGGTATACATAATGATAGTACAACTGCTGATAGAATGTGCCATCATTTTGCTAATGTGGGAAAGGATTTGGTCCAAAGTATAGTTATTTCTGAGCATGAAGGTAGTTTTAAGAAATATTTATCGAATGCAAGTGATGTTTCAGCGTATTTGAAGCCAATCAACGCTTCTGAGCTTTCTGAAACATTGAAAAATTTAAAAATTGGAGCTTCAGGCTCTGATTTTGTAACAGTTAAAACTTTAAAGTATATTTACCCTGTTATTTCCGGTCATTTAGTGTATTTATTTAATGAATGTTTAAGGACTGGGGTGTTTCCAAGTTGTTTTAAAATTGCAAAAGTTATTCCTATCTATAAAGGTGGAGATAAAAATGTACTAGGAAATTATAGGCCCATTTCTTTATTACCAGTAGTATCTAGATTGTTTGAGAAATTGATAGTTAAAAGAATGGTTGAATTTTTGGAGAGTAAATCATTTTTTAATCCAAATCAATTTGGTTTTCGGAAGGGTTTATCTACTGAGCATGCTGTTTTATTTTTGACAACTTTTGTGAATGATGCGTTGGATAATGGTATGAAAGTCGCTTCTGTTTTTCTTGATATTGTAAAAGCTTTTGACTGCGTTGACCATTTTATACTCATTGCCAAATTAGAAAATTACGGTTTTAGAGGACCATTTCTTGAATTACTGTCCTCGTTTTTAAAAGAAAGAACTCAATATGTACAACTAGGAGATAATGTTTCTTCAGTCAGTAGTGTTAAATTTGGAGTACCTCAAGGATCTGTTCTTGGTCCCCTGTTATTTCTAATTTTTATAAATGATTTATGTAGAGCTTTTAATATGATTTCGTATGATCTTGACATTGGATGTGACGGGGAAAAAGTAATTGTTCCCAGCTTTGCAGATGACACTCATATAACTGTGGCTGCACGAACAGGAATTCAGCTGTTGAGTCGTATTAGTTCTTGTCTGGAGTTTGTACACAATTGGATGAAGCTTAATAAGTTAAATTTGAATTATAGTAAATCTTGCTTTTTATTGTATGGTAGGAGCTCAAATTATTACCCTTGGATAGATAGACTTAATATTGCTGATATGGATATTCTAAGAATGAATTGTACAAAATATCTAGGAGTTTTAATTGATGAATGTCTCAGCTTTAGAGAACATATAGATTATATTAGTCTTAAACTCGCTAGGAATGTTGGCATTTTAAGAAAGTTGCAGTATATTTTCCCAAGAGATATTTTAAGAACAATGTATTATTCCTTAATTCATCCTTATCTGCTATATTGTTGCAATGTTTGGGGTAGTACATTTCCTTCTCATCTCGATCGTGTTCGAGTTTTGCAGAATAAAGCGCTTCGAGTGTTATGTGGTGTAGGTTTTAAAGACTCGGTACAAAAGAGGTATATAGAATGCAAAATCCTGCCTTTAGCAGGACTTATTATTTTTTATCGAAGCCTGTTTATATATAAATATTTTCAAAATTGTTTACCAATATGTTTTAAAAGTATGTTTGAATTAGGAAGTGATATTCATACACATTCTACGAGACAGTCCGATATAATTCGTCGTCCGCTTACTATTACTCGTAGATCTCAATTCTCTATTCGGCATCTAGGACCCCATGCATGGAATTGTTTACCTACGACTTTGAGAAATTTGGATAGCTTTCTTGAATTTCGGCGGGAATTAAAGCTATTTTGCCTTAATATTTATGGTTTTGATAGTTGAGTGGACCTCAAGTGGAGCCAAGATGTTGGGTTTTGATTTTGGCGATACTGGCAAAGTGGTTTTAGTTTCTTTTTGTTTTGTCTCTTTTGAAGTGTAAATCCGTTTCGATTGAAATGCAGGGTAATTGATTTTTTCTTCTTCTTCTTTCTTTCTTTTTTCTTTTCCTTTTCTTTTCCTTTTCTTTTCTTTTTATTTTTTCTTCTTTTTCGTATTGTTTTATATGTATGTGTATTGGGGTTGTAAGCCCAAACAAGCTTTGCTTCGGGCCATTTGCTTGTTTTGTTTTGTTATTTATATTAATAAACCCATCTTTCTCTCTTAATTCGATTAGCATTTGCAATCATCATTAACAAAGCTCAAGGTCAATCATTAGAAAAATGTGGTATAGATCTTAATACTGATTGTTTTTCCCATGGACAATTGTACGTTGCATGTTCGAGGGTCGGTAAACCTGACAATCTATTTATATGCAGCGACAATTGGACAGCGAAGAATGTTGTATATTCGCAAGTTTTACGCAGTTAATTTGTATTGTATCTATCTATCTATATAAAAACGAGTTGTGTGTATGCATGTTTGTTTGTTTGTAAAAAGAGCGTTTGCATATGACGTCATTATTAGTACAAGCCAAGAATGTTGTATATTCGCAAGTTTTACGTAGTTTGAAACACATATATAAATCTATCTATATTCACAGGTGGGACACAGGGACACAACTACAATGGCGCGTAACGACTTACGCGCGCGGGGGGGCTTGGGGGGGGGGCGCGAAGCGCCCCACCAACTAGGTGTTGGGGTGGCGCGATATTTATAGTCACGTAAATATAAATATGTGAAAATCTGATTGAAAGGAGTTTAAGATATTTATTGAAATTGATTATTCAAAACCCAAATTTAAATAGTAGGACTTTGAATTTTATTCATTTTATATATTTATGTGAAAACTTTACTTTGCATTTATATGATATGGTCTCTAACTAATGAATTACACTTGATACAGAGTGCAGCTAGAGTTTTAAGTTTGGAGGAGAGACACACAAGCTAATTTTCCAAGGTGTTGACACATGGCAGCAATACCTTGCCCCCCCCCTGTCCCTACCTTACAAACCTTCTCTTCCCCTTAGCTGCACTCCTGACTGGATGTCATGGTTTTAACTGATTGAATCTGGGATCTTTCATCTATGCAAGTAAACACTCATTAAACAGAAATGTCAATTGTATTCTTTTAGTTCTTTTGGTAGAAGATGTATGTTCTTGAAATCACCATACATTTAGAGGATTACTGCAACAGGCGTGTATTGACAACAAGTATAATTTGACTTCATTTCACTCACCTCTGCTGCCCTCCCCACCATGGTCAGACTTAGCTGGTGGTTCTACCCCCAAGGACTGAACAAGCAAAAATTAGATGGGGATATCTGGTGCCCTCTTCCGGACAGGTTGCAGATACAAAAAAAAAATCAGCCAATAACCAATATTATTTCTGATATCTGATAATAATACTGACCCTCATATCAGCCCAATAATATCAGTTGGCCAATATATCGGTCAGGCCCTACTGTATACAGTAGAACAGTGTTGACTGATGTATTGTAGTATGGTGGCTTATATTTGCATTTTGCCAAGTGCTATTCAGCCTCCCAACAACTGCTGGTGTCTTGGTTATTTGAGATATAAGGTCTTGTGCAATCAAACCGTCTCTTGACCCAGGTTTCTTCCACCATACCTATTGGGTTCCTTCCAGTGTTGACTTTCTTTACAGTAGAGAGCTATGGGGGGACTTGATGGGCATAACTTTCGTTTTCTGCCACTTGGTCCACATACTGATTTTCAAGGATTCCTCAGAAAGCACATGCAGAGCTGTGACAACTTTTGAAATGGTATCTATGACTAAGGTAATGTCATCAGTGAAGTCATTATCAGTAAGCGCACAGTCTCCAAATCGACAACCAAATAAAAGCCAATTTGTCATGCAGTCATGACATAGTCCATCATGCAGTAGAAGGCCTTGGGAGCAGCAGTGCAACCTTGCTGAATGTCTGTCTTTGCTGAGAATGTGGATTTGCAGGCAGCCCTCTGTACTATCATATTGGTTTTCAAGGAGCTAGAAATATTTCTGGAAATCTTCAAGAATTGAAAGCTGCCCTGAAGTCTACAAATGCAATGTATGCCATTTGGTAAAACTCTCACATCTTCTCCACCAACTTGCAAATGGTCAATATTTGCTCTGTTGTCAACCTGCCAGGCATTGACCCCAGCTTGCTGAGGTCTTCTGTTTCGATGCAGAAAAGATGAGCATTTGTCCAGTGCTGAGTCTTCTGTTTCCATGCAGAAAAGATGAGCATTTGTCCAGTTATGTCATGGAAAAAAGTTTGCTGGGAATGGAGAGAAGAATAACCCTGGGACAGCTAAAGCAGATTTGAGAGCTGTCCTTTTATGTCTAGACTAACAATATGATGCCAGCACGCCAATCTTTCAGTATACATTTCTAGTGTCCATATTACTGAGAAGATTAGTTAGAGCAACAGGATCATTGCTGCACCTCTGTACTTGAGGATCTCAGCAGAAATACTCAGAGGCTGTAAATGGTTTAAATACAAAATTGAAAGCCATCTTGGGTGTGCCCATGGCGGCTTGAATCAGGTGTGGGTCTGGATATGGAACTGCCTTGGCAATTAGGAACTCCGAAAACTGGCTGCTGTTATCCAGCATGCTACCATCAGCAAATAAAACACAGCTAACAGTGAAAGGCTTCCCTTCCATCAACTTGTGGAGGTATTTGTATAGCAAGTAGGGGTCTCTCCTTCTAGCAGCATCTTCAAGATTGCTGGATTTCATGTCAACAAAGGTCTTTCTATCTCTATGGAGTACCTTATTGTGTGTGCAATTGAGACATCTGTATTCTGCCATGTTGTTTGTTAGGCAGGCCTTCCAATGCAGTTTGGTCACAAACTGGTCTCCTGGGGTATCCAGGGTTATTCGTTTTGTCTGGCTTGGCCAATGGTACTGCCAGCAGAGTTGAGTATATTTTCTTTTAAGGAATTCCAGGTAACTTTGGAGTCACCAAGGTAATAGAGGCAGCTAAACCAGTTTGATATATCAATTTCATAATTCTGCTCTGTCTCAGTTGTTGCCAAACTACTCGGATTAATTTTGGAAGGCCATCCGTCTTGCTACTGTGCCCTCAGGCATACTCTAAGCATGGCAACCATTCCTTATGCACTGCTTAAATTGAAAGTGTATTCTTTTTTCATTTTTCTCCTTAAAACATTTCTAGCTTTGAAACTGTTTGTCTTGGAAAACAACCACAGTTCACTATGTTCAGTTTATGGATGAATGAAGGCTTTTCAAAATGGTTGTAAGTACTCTTAGAATTTATTCAGCATGTAATGCAGAGCAACTGCAACTTGATAAACTTCGAGTCCTTGTCACTCAGCCAATTCTTGAAGCTCATTAATCAAATCGTTTTTAAAAAAAAAACTATTTATAGCCTGATTCTTCTTGAAACAAATCAATCTAGAAATCCTCTTGCCCTTTAAGGACGACTGTATAGGAATCCTGTCACCCTTTACAGTGTTCTTTTTAATATGTTTAATATGTAATATGTTCTTTTTAATATGTTCAATACCGTTATATATGATTATCTGAAAAGATATTATACAAGCAGCTACAGATATACAGACTACCTAAAAACACGTTGTAGTTGTTACTTTTGTTAGACTTACTAATTTGTAAAAACGTATATTAGAGCCATTTTTCAAGATGATGGTTGCAAAACTTCCTGATCAGGAGGCTCTAGACCATTAACAATCAATTGGCTGTGTTAGAATTTGCATTCAATAGCTTTTGACCCTCTTTGGGCAAAAATTTATTTTTATGGCAGAATAGCTTATACTGCTTTGATCTTGTTTGTTAAGATGATTGGCTCAAAACCTATTTTTAGGGTTTTAGACCTTGAAACGTTTATTGATTACCTTAGAATCTCTATTCTCTGTCATTTTGACCCTCTTTGGACACAATATGAGTTCTTAGAGAGCAAAAGCTCCCTCTTTTTGTGGAGATGAAGCTCATTATGGATAGTTATTTTACTTTATTGGGAAAAGCTAATTCTGCTGAATGATCTCATTTTGTTGAAACACATCTTAAAAGGAAAAATCCCAGACTCTAGTTAAATTTTTCTAGTATGAAGGGGCTACAGCTCTCCTCGTATTTAGAGTAAACTTGGGTATGTTGTCAAAAATGGACAGAAGTTGAATTTAAAAAAAAAAAAATCAGTTTTTTTTTCAGATGAAAGTACAGAGTGCCACTAAAACTTAAAACGACCAGAGATCACTCTGTATCTAGGGGTTACCCCCTCCTCAACCCCCACTCTTTATGCTAAAGTTTGATTTTGTGTCCTGGTGCTTTAAGAACAACTTCTCTAGCACATGGCAATTGAAATGGAATAGAAAGTATTTTTTGCAATAAATCAAAAACTGAAAAGCTTATTAAACATTGTTTAAACAATAGAATTCTCAGTTCAAATATTTTAAAAGGTGATCAAAAGGTTGTTTATTCGCTCATTCATAAATTCTCTCTGTATATTTTTGTAAAGCTTAAGCGTAATGACCTGAAGTTTATGGAATGATAGCCCCTTTATATATGGAAGGATTTCTGTTTGTTTGAAGTTTTAGTGATGCTCTTTACTTTCATTAGATGAAACGTGCTTTCTTTAGTTTAACTAAACAAAACTGATCAAACCATCATCGCTAATCAACACGTGACATAGTTGTAGACAGCTAATTCTAGAAGCTGACTTTCAATAGTGCTCATTAATCTTGCAATATTCAAGTTTGTTAAGGATGTGAGCCCTAATAAAGTTTACTCCTTATTAGACGGCACAAGATTTTTACAACTCTTAAAGGTAGATGCTATGCAAAAAGCTTTCTGGTGTAAACTACAATAAAATCACAGTATCTTGGCTCCTGTTTCAGTAATTTGTTCAAATCCAATCATGCTTTTTGCACTCTAAGCTGTTACTTAGCAAATAAAAGTAACCTAAGACAAGCAAAAAACTGTGAAATATTGAGAATGACTGAAAATTGAAAATAAATTGGTCTACATCCAAGCATTACAGAATCATAACAAAAATATAGTAAAATGCTATTAAATTAAAACCAAACTGTGTTTTCAGCTAAAATGGGTGAAAAACATAGTGAAATAACTGAATATTGTGGATGCCCAAAGAGAATCTCATCCCTGCATTGCAATGCCTGGAGTAAGTAATGTTTTAAAACTGTTTGTCTTTCAGCTTAGTGCTGTCTAATTATGGCTGAAAATAGAGTACAAATGTGTGAAACCCCTGACAAAGAACTTGGAATAGATTTCCTGGATGAAGAATCTCTCTCTCTTATTGAAAATTCACATCCTGAGGACTTTAAACTCGAGAAAAGCACCATTCAGAAGAATAACAAAGTTGGAGCTCCTAATTGTAAAAGGTATGGATGACAGTTAGGTAAGTGTGATGGTAACAGCATATTTAAAAGAAAAAAAAATGTCTAATTATTTTATATGCTATTCTAAGCTAGCTGGTACAACATTCTCCTCTGTGTACTAATTTTCCTAAGAATCTTGCTAAGAAAAAACCTGAAAATATATCTGGACAAAACACATCTATAATATAATATAATATATAATAAATAATTTGTTTATCCATACACAACAAACTGCACAAAATGAAGACAAGTAATAATTTGTTATAAGGCAAAATATTCTGCGACATAGTGAAAACATGTAAGATTAGGTTAAAATATTATATCCAAATTGAACCGGGAAGAGGAAAAAAAGCAATTTACTGTGTTTTCAGCAGAATCAAGAATTGCATAGATATTGAAAATGAATCGCTTGTCTCTTTTTAGTTCGGGTAAAGAATTTGTGATTTTTTACATTGCACCAAAGAATTATAACAAGGTCTTTTATTAGTGTTCTTCAATGTAATTTCAATGATACCATTGTTCATGAGATCATGGTCAATATTAGAAGACATTTGAAATATAAACATCAGCTATACAAAAGATTTCAATGGTGCTCCCAGGTCTTAAGTGCGCTAAACCTACGATTTTTTTTACGAATTTACGATTTTTTACATTGTACGGAAGAATTACAACAAAGTCTTTTATTAGTGTTCTTTAAAGTAATTTCAGTGATACCATTGTTCTTAAGATCGTGGTCAATATTAGAAGAAATTTGAAATATCAACATCAGCTATACAAATGATTTCAATGGTGCTCCCAGGTCTTAAGTGCGCTAAACTTTAAGAGACACGAATACACATTTTATTCTGTTTAATATTGGAAATTATATGGTTACAAATGTCACAAAGTAGCAATACTACAACTACAGAAATAATAATTTATCTACAATATATATTCGGTTCCAAATTCACATTTACTAAATAATTTGACTATCAGCTAAAGGGCTTATCATTCAAATGAACTGAGTACAAACAAACAAAATTCGTGCTGATGGTAACTTGCATAATGAAATAATTTACATTGACTGTCCAAGTGGGCCTGAACATTCCTTTTAATTTACCTTAAATAAATTCTTGGGAGTTTATTACTAATGATTTAAAATGGGAAGGAAACACAACTAGTCTAGTAAAAAGGGGTAGTGCTGGGCTGCAGATGCTCAAGCTTATTTCGAAACATAGCGCCCCTCCAGATCACCTCCGCCGAATATTTACATCTTTTATTCGCCCAATTCTGGAATATGCAGCTCTTGTATGGCATTTTGGACTGACGGCTGAGCAAAGCGCCAGGCTCGAAAAAGTTCAGAAAAGAGCTCTAAGGATAGTTTCGAAGTTGGCAGAAATGTCGTATGAAGAGCTGCTGACAAAGTTTAAAATGTAAACTCTGGAAAATAGAAAAGAGAAACTCTGCCTGGATTTCGGAAGAAAACTCTGATCCACCCAATCCACAAAACCCTTTCCCCCCCTCAATCCACAACAAAACGACTCCCGTGCAGGGTTGCAGTGCCTGTTGAGACACTTCAGCCGGTAAACTGTGCCCACCAGCGATTAGCGAAGAGTTTTATCCCTAGTTTTGTAAAAATGTATAACGAAAGTCAGGAGGATTGATTAGTGTTTTTTTTTTTTTTTTTTTTTTTTTTTTTTTTTTTTTTTTTTTTTTTTTTTTTTTTTTCTCGTCACTTTTCAATGTAACTATACCAAAGAAATTAGGCAGTGCCATGAAAATTTTGGTGAAAATAAAAGTTTGTTTATCTATCTATTAGTGGCCTCATCAAGTACGTGTTCTCGTTCACAGAACAATTGCATTGTCATGGTAATTATAGAGGGATTAGTTTGATTTCTGTTGAAATCAAATTACTTAGCATGATGATACTTATCACACTAAGAGAGGTGGTAGGTAAAGTTTGAAGAGAAGAACAATTTGGTTTTAGGAAGGAGAGATGATGCATTGATCAAATTTTTACTCTTAGAATTCAAATTTTAATAGTTTCTGCGGGGAATTGCTATAAAAGTACTCTTAAAAACTCTTAGGCGTTTCTCAAAAGTAGGGAATTCTGGCGAAAAAAGACCCAATCAAGCAGATTTTTTTTTTCGAATAGTGTATGCTGATCAGCTACTCGGGTTTTAGCAAATCCTGAAGCATGTTGCCCGCAAAGCGACGACATGCCAAGGAGTTGATATGTCTCAAATCTGTTCTATGGCAGACCTTTGGTTACAACAACCATGTACCTCGGCTAGCTGACTTAGCTATAAAAGCGCAAAAAGATGCTCAGAGAAATCGCCTACCAGGCTGTCCCTATGGGTCTCTAAACAAACCCAGCCAAAACTGAATATACTCTGAGTGATCCTGTAAACTTCCTTGATCCAGTGAAGATATCTGGGCCCATTTTGTGAAGAAACTTCAGTATCGGGTTCATCGATCAACTCACATGGTGGCTGCAAATCTGAAGTTCAACCTAGAATAGCATTGGTCCCGGCAGTTTTTGTCTAGTTGAGTAGAGCCAGGTGGTGTAGAAGCCAAATCCACCCGCCCGCTAAAACTTGAGTTTATGAAGCAGTGCTTGGATCAGTATTGTTGTGGTTTGAAAAACAAACTATGAAATCCACTCATAAAAAACTACTTTGAGTCTTTGGACACGGTTGTCTACAAAGGATCCTACAAAAGCAAGTATCCCACCTTACCGACTTTCTCTCGAAGAAAGACATCAAAGAGTGATGCTCTCATAAGTATAAAGAGTGGATACTATAAAGAAACACTGGTTCACCTGGTTCATGGACAGCTGTATAAAGCCAGAAGAATACCTTAGGGAAGAAATAAATGACCTATTTACCCTTGCCCTGCTTGAAGAATCGCCATAGTAACCAACAGGAAACCCAGCATCAGCGCAAATCTGGAGCCCCTGAGTGACACTTGCCAATATTAAAGAAGGTTGGATTCCTTGTGGTAATAGATTGTAACTGAAATGATCAAAGATAGATCATCATGGCAATTGGCCAATTTCTACGTAACAGGAAAAGCTGATAGACCATTTGTTCTGCTACAAAGTCATCAAACGTAGTGCGGGACACAAGAGCCAACCATGATTCTGTGGGATAAGTTTAGAGAAGTTTTGCCTTGTATCTAATGTTCTTTGGTGTATATTTATATGGTATTTTCTGTAAAAAGAAAATATATATAGTTTCAATTTACTTTAAGAAAAATTATAGTCTTTCTAATTTTGATAACAGGGAAGAAAAAGATGGAAAGCGAAAGATAAAAGGAGCGACATCTGAAACACAAAAATCATCATTAAGTGAAAGACTTAGACGAAAGACCGTTACAGCCACCTTGTACTGCTCTATGGACGAATCATCACAAAGTAGTGATAACGAGGATAGCTTCGAAAGGGAAGACGGGAAGAATCACAAACATCCTGCTCAAAAAGGTAATTAGAAATACCATTTATGTATGAATACAAGAAACTAGTAACAGCATACAATGAAACCAAGTCAGCATACTAGGGATGACTTAGTAAAGAACAGAGTACCTTCTATGTATATATTTTTTTTTTTTTTTTTTTTTTTTTTATGCCTATTTATGGAAAGATTGGTCGGAGAATAGGAAAAAGGCCTCTAAAAAAAGGCAAATTGCCCATTATTCACAGATAGGTTTTATAGTATAAAAGGTAGGGGCGGGGTGGACTTTTACTGTCTGATCGGCTTTAAATGTGTCAAACTTTAGCGTAAGGAGCGAGGTATTGAGAAGGGGGCAACCCCCTCATGTACTTAATAATTTCTGTTCGTTTTAAGTTTTGATGTTGCTCCTTGCTTTCAGTTGAAAAAGCTTTTTTTTTTTGTTTAATTTCCGATTGTTTTTAAATAATGTTGAAAAATCCCGGCATTATTTATTTCCTCCATGAAAAGTTTTCCCCACGTGAAATACCCTGCTTCCTGCCAGGAAAATTACCCCTAGACAGTTCCATTTTAGCTGAAAATTTCTCGCGGACGATTCCGGTTGAAAATTTTTTATTTGCGCACTTCTATCTGAAAATGACTTTAATTTCTGAATATTTTTAAAATTATGCCGGAAATCCTCTCCTCGGGGGAAAAATTTTCCCGCAAATATCCCGCCCCCTAGTAGAAAGTTGCTTGCGCAGAAAATTCCCTATGGTAATTTATCCTGTGGAAAACTCCCTCAGGTAGAATTGATTCCGTGGAAAGTCCCCCCCCCCTGTTCCTTATGAAAGATACTCTAGACAATTCCAACCTGGTAAATATTTCTCCCGGACAATTGTCCTCAATATCTCCACATGTAAAATTGAGTCGGCAAAAAGAAAGTGAGACAAATAAAAAGAATTTCGTGTAGGAATTCTGGCAAGTTTCCCCTGGAAAGTTCACATCACGGAAACTTACCTACCCACGGAAGATGCTCCCCATGGAAAATCCCCCTACCCCCCCTTGAACAGTGTCTGTATTATTTCCAATAACAGATACTATACGTAAACAATCGGCAAATTTCATGACTTACAGACATTTCCCCAGGGGCTGTGGGGGGGGGGTCAATTTATGCTCAAAGGCATAGTTACTGGACTTTCAACCATTCTAAACAAAGTGAACATCTCAAAAATTTGTTCAGACGACTTTGAGGAAAAATGGGAGTTAGGAGGGGGGCTAGTTGCCCTCCAATCCTTTTGGTCGATTAAAAAGGGCACTAGAACTTTTAATTATTTTTTTTAATGAGCCACTTCCCGATATTCTAAAGTTATTGATTCGATGCGATTATCCCTAGGGAAAACTAAAAAAAAAAAAAAAATAACTCGCATCCATGATCTTTCTAGTGGCAAAAAAAATTACAAAATCCCACATTTTGCAGATAAGTGCTTGAAACTTCTACAATAGGGCTCTCGGATACGCTGAAGCTGGTGGTGTTATTTTTATTAAGATTCCTTGAATTTTAGGGTTTTTTTTTTTTTTGAAAATCAGACAAATTTTTCAAGGCTCGTAGCTTTTGGTGAGTAACACTAAACGTAGTATATCTTATATATTAGAATTAACGTAATAAGCCAATTCTTTTAATATTTATATTGATATCGAAATCTGTTTTATTGAGTTTCAGTCAATGTTGAGCCACGTCGCTCCTTACCTATTTTTTTATTGTTGCGTCTTTCTGTCGTATTTTTATATCTTTTTCAATCTATATTATATATATATATATATATATATATATATATATATATATATATATATATATATATATATATATATATATATATATATATATACTAGCTGTTGGGGTGGCGCTTCGCGCCACCCCAACACCTAGTTGGTGGGGGCGCTTCGCGCCCCCCCCCCCCCAAGCCCCCCCGCGCGCGTAAGTCGTTACGCGCCATTGTAGTTGTGTCCCTATGTCCCACCTGTGAATATAGATAGATATATATATATATATATATATATATATATATATATATATATATATATATATATATATATATATATATATATATATATATATATATATATTTTATATATATAAATATATATATATATATATATATATTATGCTGTCCCATTGCTGTCCCATTGTCTGTGCATATAAATAGATTGTCAGGTTTACCGACTCTTGAACATGCAACATATAATGGTCCATGGGAAAACAATCCGTATTCAGATCTATACCTCATGATTCTAATGATTGCCCTTGAGCTTTGTTGATGGTGATTGCTAATCGACCATTCCCTGAGTCGCCATCGTCATTTATATATCCCCCTGTGCACCCCGGCGTCCCCTTTGTAGTTATGTCCCTGTGTCCCGGTCGTCATTTATATTCCCTGTGTCCCGGTCGTCATTTGTGTCCCGGTGTTCCAGTCTGTGATTTCTCTTTGAGTGTCCCGGGCGTCATTTATATTCCTTGTGTCCCGGTGTCCCGGTCGTCATTTATATCCCCCTGTGCCCCCCGGCGTCCCCATTGTAGTTGTGTCCCTGTGTCCCGGTCGTCATTTATATTTTCTGTGTCCCGGTCGTCATTTGTATCCTGGTGTCCCGGTCTGTATATACATTCGTTTTTTAGTTTTGTTTTTCTCCTTTATTTTTTTCCTTTTTTCTTTTTTTTCTTTTTTAGTTTATTTAGATTTTTAGATTTTTTAGTTTTTTTATTAGTTTTTAGTTTTTTTGTAGTTTTTACCATTTTTTTAGTTTTTTTAGTTTTTTTTTTTACTTATGTCCTGGTCGTCATTTATACTCCCTGTGTCCCGGTCGTCATTTGTGTCTCGGTGCTTTGTTGATTGCTAATTTATATTATATTTATATTTATATTTTTATATTTATTAATATTTTTTTAGTTTTCTTTTTCTCTTATTTTTCAGTTTTTTCCTTTTTTTTAGTTTTTTCTTTTTTAGTTTTTAGTTTTTTTTGTTTTTTACCTTTTTTTAGTTTTTTTAGTTTTTTAGCTTTTTTAGTTTTTAGTTTTTTTTTGTTTTTGCCTTTTTTTAGTTTTTTCAGTTTTTTTTAGTTTTTAGTTTTTTATCTTTTTTTAGTTTTTTTTAGTTTTTTAGCTTTTTTAGTTTTTTTTCTTTTTAGTTTTTTTTTGTAGTTTTTACCTTTTTTAGTTTTTTTTCTTCTTTTGTATTAGTGTGAAATAATTCAGACATCATATGCGGACAAACACGACGTCACTCGACAGACAGACAGACAGACATAACCCACAAACAACTTATTTTTATATATATTTATTCATATTTTTTTAGTTTTCTTTTTCTCTTTTATTTTTCAGTTTTTTCCTTTTTTTTAGTTTTTTTCTTTTTTAGTTTTTAGTTTTTTTTAGTTTTTTACCTTTTTTTAGTTTTTTTTAGTTTTTTTTAGTTTTTTAGCTTTTTTAGTTTTTTTATTAGTTTTTATTTTTTTTGTAGTTTTTGCCTTTTTTTATTTTTTTCAGTTTTTTTTAGTTATTAGATTTTTACGTTTTTTTAGTTTTTTTTTAGTTTTTTAGCTTTTTTAGTTTTTTTTTCTTTTTAGTTTTTTTTTGTAGTTTTTACCTTTTTTAGTTTTTTTCTTCTTTTGTATTAGTGTGAAATAATTCAGACGTCATATGCGAACAAACATGACGTCACCTGATCCATCCACAGATCCACACACAGACAACTTATTTTTATATATATAGATATATATATATATATATATATATATATATATATATATATATATATATATATATATATATTGCTTTGCCCCAAAATGGCATGCGAAAAGGGACCCAAAATTGTTTTTGACCGGCTTGAAGCTTACACCCTTAAAGTTCTGGGCCAAGAAAAACACGGTTTACATACATATTTTTATGTTGGGAGCGCAGAGCCCTGAAAAATGAATCCCGAAAAGGTTTATAATTGTTTTTTCCTGTTGGCTTAAAACTTACATCTGTAATTCCCTGGGCCAAGGATACCTAATACAAAAAAAAACATTCTTCGGACAATGAGGCCCAAAAAGGACTAAAGAACTTTTTTCTTCCACAATAGCTTTAAACTTGCAACGGTAAGTTCTTGGGCAAAGAGTAACCTGATGCAAAAAAAAACCATAGAATTCATAGATCTCCTGAAATTGAGCCAGAAAACTATTTTCTTGGTTGTCTTGAAAATTATTGTCCATAAGCCCCTGAGCCGAGTGGGCCATAATGCACACGAATTTAAACTCAAGTGATAACCCCTCCCTCCCATAAACGGACCAATTTTTTCGAAGGGCTCGAAAACTGCATCTATCAGCTCCTGGGGCAAGATGACCCTAATTTAGAAACAAATTTTTAGGTTTTGGCGTCTACAAATTTTTGTTTATGAATTTCAGTTTTTCCAGATAGTAAAATTTTGTTTTTACTTTTTAGTACATTTGGAAATAGAAGCTTTTTTTAGCTTTTAAAAATATTTTTGTATTTTTTAATTAGTTACAGTGAGCAATTTTCATGTCAAGTAAAAATTCCATTTTTATACTTGATTTTGTGTCGTAGACGGCTCTGTTTTCACGCTGGAAATGATTGCAAAATTTCTTCAACAAGATCTAGTCTCTTTGGATAAAGACAAATGGGAAAATATGATTAAGAATGTACATGACGTCAATCTTTTTCAGGTAACCCTACAAGCACTTTTAATATCTAGAACACACTGTTTGTCCTAAAATAATAAAGAAAATTAGCATAGATATGAACGTCTTCCTTCTTTCCATATAACCTGTCTCAATTCTTCCCTCTTATCTCCCGTGTTTCTGTTTTATTTTAGTTTGAATATCTTGTTTTATATCACTTTGCTAATCTGATAATTAATTTGGTAAATATCACTATACATCTACCCTATGCGTAGTTTTCATGTATTTGAATGGTGGCTATTTTATACATATCTTTCGAAACGCCTAACAGTAAAAGTTTCTTCAAGTCCCAATTGTTGTTTTTGCTAACAATAGCTGGCGAACATTTCCTAGGAGAGAAACATTAAGACATGCATGCTCACAATGGGGGGTGGGGGTGGAATCTGCTTCCCCTTGGATTATTTTATAGGCTGCTATTTCTGGCATAATTAGGCCAAAAAATCTATTATTTCGTCTTTTAGATTAGTTCCTGTCACTTAACAACGAAAAATAAAGTAATTCTAATGGTAATATCACACAAATCAGTCTTTAAAAACGACCTTCCAGTCAATAGAACCCGTTGCCCCTCCCCTCCTCAAACATTTTAGCTAATGACGCCTCAACTGACACCAGGTCAATTTAGCCGTTAGTTTGTTGCTGAACAAAATAGATTAATTTAGAAAGCATAAAAATTGCGAAGAGTGAGAAGTTGAGCTAAATCTCTTGCAAAGTAAATCTTCTTCTGGACACTATGTCAAAATGATTTACTATGTTTCATCTGTTTATTAATACAAGGTGCGTTAAATCTATTTAGTTGTAACTATTGCAAGATACGTTTCTAGAGTTGCTATGAGCCCAGACCATTGATCAAATCAGCTGTAGAATATGTCTTAACACGAAAGTTTAAAAGGTCACAAGTCCACAGTCAAAGAATCTGAAACTGACAAGGGAAAAAATCAAGTTCGTCTCGAAAAAAAAAACAACACCCCTAACTTTATTCAGCAAAATCATTAAGTGAATTAGAAATGTTATTTGTAAAATTTTGCAAAAGTAGTATATTTATTTCGTTTCTTACTCCAGTTTTACATTGAGCTGAAGGTTAAAGACTTGCCAGCAAGAGACGCTTCAGCTTTTTTTGCTTTTTTTAAGTGTAATTTTGCTTTTCTTTACCTTTTGCATTGAGTTTAGTAGAGTAAATTTACGAATGTTTTCAAATATTATCGTTGTAATGCATACAACTGCACAGTCAGTGGTGCTAGTAGTTATAATTCCTGTTACGCCCTTGTTAAAGCGCCAAATACTGTCCTCTATACAGCTTTTTAGTTTTCTATTCTACTCTTAGTTTTCTATCTTCGTCCACAGTTTTCTTGCAAAGATAATCTTTAGAAAGTTGAATGTTTAAATTTGAAATTTTATTGAACAATTTCAAGGACATTTTAGCTGCGTTTCTCATTGATCCTCTCATTTCCTATTTCTAATTATGCAGATATGAATGAATGAACTTTTTTACCCGTAAAATTATAAAAAAAAACACAAAGTACGAAGTATTATAAATGAAAAAAAAAAAAAAAACGATAAACAGCGAAAAAAAATTCAAACTAACAAAGACAACATGAACTAATTAGCCAGTATCAATGTGGGAAAAAGGCTGCAGAGGGTCAACAACGTGAATAAAGTTAATAGTCTTTTTACATAAATCATCATTGGAAGACCGAATCCGATAAGGCACATCTATATGTAACTGGAGATATGTAATGTAACTGAAATTTGTAACATAACTACGAAAGTAAGAAGTGACATTAAAACTTAAAACGGTCAGAAATTATTCCGTATATGAAAGGGGCTGTGCCCTCCTCAACATCCTGCTCTTTACGCTAAAGTTTGACTTTCTCGCAACTCTTACTTTTTAAAACAATAAAAAACTTTGGTTTAAAGAGCGGGACGTTGAGGAGAAGACAGCCCCTTTCATATGCACAATAATTTCTGTTCGTTTTAAGTTTTAATGTCGCCTCTTACTTTCGGTTTAAAAAAACTAGCTTTTTTAAAATTTAATTTCTGAACGTTTTTGAATTAATGCAGGTTTTTAAGATTGCTCGCCGTACTTTAATATTTAAAACTAAATTTGCATATTAATTTTGCTTTTTTAATAATAATAACCTTATTGTAACCCCTATTGTAACTCGGGTTTTAACCTTATAACCTTACCTAAGTTTGATTTTTGTTCCAGTTCTTTGACACTCCCCCTCTACAGAAAATTCCAGATCTACTGTTTGATCTCATTGGAAGATAAGGCAGAATGATTTTGAATGCAGAAGTTCTAAAAAAAAATTAGCGTAAAGAGCCATGTACTAAGGAGGGGGTGAACCCGATCATATGCATAATAATTTCTGTTTTTTTTTAAGTATTGATTTTGCTCCTTACTTTCAGCTGAACAAACTTTTTTTTATTTAATTGCTGATTGTTTTGTATTTTTAAATAATACTGGGAAATCAGGTTCACCCTCTATGGAAAATTCACTTGTCTCGTGAAAAATTTCTTCATGGAAAGATCCTTCCACGTAGCCTTCCCCTACCAAACCAAAAAATCTACCTGAAAACGCCTATATACTTCAATAACCAATTATATACAATGCAATGGGAAAAGTTCATAACTTGCAGCCCTTCCCCCGGGGATTGTGGGGGGTTAAGTCATTCCCAAAAACATAGTTATTAAACTTTTCGACAATGCTGAAAAAATGGATATCTCAAAATTTCTATCGTGTGACTTTGGGGGAAAATGAGCGTGGGAGGGGGGCTAGCTTCCCTCCAATATTTTTGTTCACTTAAAAAGGGCACTAGAACTTTTGATTTCGATTAAATGAGCCTTCTCCCAATCTTCTACCATCGCTGGATCAATACGATCACCCCTTGAAAAAAAACAACAAACTACCACACATCCATGATCTTTCTTCTGGCAAAAAAAAAAATGCAAAATTTCGATTTTTTGTACATAAGAGCTTGAAAACTCTATACTACGGTTCTCTGGTATGCTGAGTCCGATGGTGTGATTTTCATATAAGATTGCTTGATGTTTTATGGGTGTTTCCCCCCTTTTTCAAAAATTTGGTAAATTTTTTTCAGGCTTGTAACTTTTGGTGGGTGCCATTAAATTTGGTGAATTCTACGTATTTTGAATAATCATCAAAATTAGACTTTTTTGATGTATGAGTTGTTCTCTAGACTCCATTTCGTAGAGTTTTGGTTGCTATTGAGCCACATCGCTCCATGCTTACAGTTCGTTTCCACGAATTGTTAGATTCAGAAGCCTCATATCAAAGATTTCGCTAAAAAAGGGATTTGCAGTGAAATTTTACTTCAGGCAGCTTATCTGCGTGTTAAGAGTCAACTCTACTTGGCCGAAAGTATTGAAACCTCTTAGACCTATTAAAAACCTCTCAGACCTATTAAAGTATATTCTAATGTGTAGAAATTAAAAGTTTGTGATAAAGTCTTGCTTGAACTCTCTTCTCCGGCATATTGTCGCTTTTCATAATTCTTTACATTTTGTAGCTGAATAATTTCATCTTCAAAATGAGCTTTGACTTCAAGGTCTCAAATGTATTCGATATATTTTAATTCTGGCATAGTCTTGCTGTTTCTTTTTAGAGAATACCAGCCTATTTTATTCTATATTATTGTTTGTCAATGCATTGAATTGTATATATATATATATATATATATATATATATATATATATATATATATATATATATATATATATATATAGGCCCAATTTTCTTCTTTTTTTCGTTCAAATAATTGATCTTTTAAAGGTTGTAAATGCAATAGAATAACTTCAGTGTTATGAGTATGTAGGATATGCCTATTTTATTCTATATTATTGTTTGTCAATGCATTGAATTGTATATATATATATATATATATATATATATATATATATATATATATATATATATATATATATATATATATATAGGCCCAATTTTCTTCTTTTTTTCGTTCAAATAATTGATCTTTTAAAGGTTGTAAATGCAATAGAATAACTTCAGTGTTATGAGTATGTAGGATATGTACAAAATTAGTGGTGTATGATTTGTTCGCTGTTATTTAATTAATTAATGTTGAAAATCAATAAATAACCAGATTTATATCTTGAATGTTTCAGGATATAGTAAGTCTTGGAAATGGCCGACGACGTTATAAGTGTTACAAATGTCAGAAGCAAATTCATGGCACCCCAATAGAGATGGAAGAGCATATGAAACATGTTCATAGCTCTTCACTCGCGTTCGGCTGTTTCTTTTGTCCACTAGCAAGAAGTACTGCAAGGGAGCTGTTTAGACATGAAAACTATCATGTACATTGGTCTCGCAACGTTGTGTATGCGTAATTTGGTGTATTAATTGTCATTAAGCTGTAATTAGTTGTACCATATCGCCTTGGAGAATATCAGCTTTCACTGGTGAATGCAATATTCACATATATACATTTTTTCTTCTAGTCTAGTTTTTCTTTTTGCTGTAATATGTACCAAAAACTTCGTTTAATGAACATGTTCTTTAATTGGATGGGAAGAATAGAAACCTGTCTAAGATACGTGACTGACATAACCGGACTGGATCTGCTCTCTTTGGGGTAGTTGGGGGGGGGGGGGGGTAATTTTGAAAATTGAGGTATTTGTAACTTACGAAAGGGTGACCAGATCTTACTGAAATTTGATATTTAGAAGGATCTTGTGCTTTAAAGTTCTAATTTTAAATTCCGACCAGATCCTGTGACATTGGGGGAGTTGGAGGGGGAAACCGGAATTCTTGGAAAACGTGAAAATTGGGGTATTTTTATCTTACGAATAGATGATCGGATCTTAATGAAATTTGATTTTTAGAAGGAATTCATGTCTCAGAGCACTTATTTCAAATCCCGACCAGATCTTTTGACATTGGGGGGAGTTGGATGGGGAAATCTTGGAAAAACACTTGGAGTGGAGGAATCTGGATGAAGCTTGGTGGATAGAATAAACAAATGTCCTTGATACGTGATTGACAGAATCGTGCTGGATTCGCTCTCTTTGGGGGAGTTGGGGGGAGGGGTTCAGTGATTTGGCGAGTTTGGTGCTTCTGGACGTGCTAGGACGATGAAAATTGGTAGGCGCGTCAGGGAGCTGCACAATTTGACTTGATAAAGTCGTTTTCCCAGATTCGACCGTCTGGGGGGGGCTAAAAGGAGAGGAAAAATTAGAAAAAAATTAGGTATTTATAACTTACGAATGGGTGATCGGATCTTAATGAATTTTGATATTTAGAAAGACCTCGTGACTCAGAGCTCTTATTTTAAATCCTGACCGGCATTAAGCCTCTTATTTTCCTTTTTAAATCAATCTATTGATTCATAGAATTTTGATAGAGCTCATACCATATGATCTCTTGGCTCTTAGCTCTTCTCGCCTCGTCACAAGTGCCATATGAGCTCTTAGCTCTTGTTTTTCTTCGCTGAAATATCACTAACAGTAGTATTGTAGGGCGATAGCACTGCATAATTTGTGATTCTATTTTATGAGAAAAATAGTTTATTGCTAAGATATTTTTAAAATTGCATATTTTACTGTGATCATAGAAACCCTGGCTCCAGATCCAAAACTTTTTGTACTATTTTTTTCGTATTTGAGAAAATTGCTACATTTAAAAATCATCTAATGCTTTAAGTTCTATTTTATTGTCTCGCGGGCTTGACTGCAATAATTATAGTAAAGTTGTTCGCAGTATCGTTTTCCCTTGGACAGCTCAAATTGAAACTTTCCTGTGAAAATTCTTCCCATTTAAGGTGATTTTTTATGTATAAGTTTGAGTAAGGATAGCTCCTTCAGAGCTATTGCTGGCACATAGGGCATAGAATCGATGTTTCCGTTGCTGGGTCTTTTTTTACAGGGACAAGTAGCAAGCCTGTCGCCCAACGTTGCTGCAGTGGGGACCAGCCCTTGGTGGGAAAGATGTTCCTATTCTTCAGTTACGTGAAATCTTTCATCGATATTAGTATCGATGAGTTTCTTTCTCAACGGTATTACTCATTTAGAATTTCCAAAACAATATAATATAATTTAATATAATTTGGGAAACACGGGAGGGCTGATGTATTGACCATCATCATTTTGCTGAAACCATGAAGGCACTCAAATTGAATATACATAGTATCTACTGAGTTTACAGCAAGGGAGTTTTAACGATTATGAAGTTTCTTCTTTTAGGTCTTAATTTTTAAGCTGTGCTCAACTTTATTTTAAATTTATTGCATTAACTCTTGATCTTTATTTATTTTTAAAAGGGTTTAAAAATCGAGTAAAGAGCAGGGTCAAAATAAAACCAGCCGAAATTATATCACTTTTATTTCTACAAAATTTCAGCCTATTATAGAATCAGAGATTTTTCTTTCTTTTTGTCAAACAAAAAAGACAAGACGTAGTTCAATTCCAAACTGAGTACTTTGAAGGTGTAATGCAACTTCCTTCAAACTAGAATTAAGGTTCTTGTGTCTGGCACGCACGCTTGAGATGGGAGGGGGCTTCTCCCACCCCCAAGTATTCCTTTATTAATTGTCTCTATATTTTAAAATATAATTTATCTTTACGTTGCCTATATTTTTTAATATCCCTCTCTTCCTCGAATCAACTATTGCGTATGGAATTGCTTTGCATTGAGCATACACAAATGTAAAAATTGAACTTTTTTTAATAGTGTATTTCACCTTTCAAAAAATTCGCAGTTGCCCCAGCAAATATTTGGCAATGCTAGTTTATAGACAATGTTTGTTGTATTTGAGGGTCTGGTTGTTGTTGTTGTTTTTCTTCTTCTTTTTTTTTAAAGTCGACGTCAAGGAAATATCTTTTTTGCTTTCGCCGTCTGTCGATTAGTTCAGAATTGTAGACGAGCTTACACATTTTCCCCGTTAGAAATTTCTTAGGATATCACAAAATAGAAAAGTTTTAAGCCTTTGCTGAGCTAAGACTAATAGTATAAAAAGCTAAAATAAGTAGTAATGATGATTTAAAACCAAATATCCAGAACCAGACACATACCCAAGGGGGCCCTTGCTTCCTCCCAAAAATTCAAGATTGATTATGATTTTTTAAATGAGTTACTTTTTTGCAGTTTTGTTGATTCCTACCCCCACCCCGCCCGAATAAATTGTGTTTAAATGCTTGTGTGAAACTGAACAAAATTCCGACGATATTTTCATCTAGAATTGTTAAATTGATTCACCCTTTTGCTAATTATGTTCGTTGTTTGACGTTTTCTAGTGTAGTATAGCATAGAAGTAATACAGCATAATATTCAATAGATGCACAATATGCGATTATGGGCACCTTTCCACACCGGAGTTTAAGGATATTGATTGGCCTGCTTTGCATCAAATATGTCATCCTCCAACTGATGTCATATCTCAATGGAGCCCTGAACAACAGTTAAACTGGTTTGAATGTTTGTATCCCGGCTGTAATTATAGGTAAGCTCAGTGCCTTTCAATGGCCACGCTCCTTGGAATTTGAGCTTGTGGAATCCCCAGGTAGTTCTCAAAACTGAGGAATAGAAAGGGAAATTTTAGCCCTAGACGCTGTAAAAATAGCAGTTCTTGTCAATATGGCACTGAGCAACCATTGCAACGCCTGTCTTTTCTGGGGATAAAGGGTTGATCATTTTTCTATATTTTCGTTCTACCATAAGAAGGGTGCTCTGTTAAATTAATCATAACATCTAATCTAAATATGGGTAAATTTAAGTGCCCTTGTAAATATTACTCAAATCCAACAGCTAAATTACGTAGCCGCTGTTTTTTTTTTTTTTTTTTTTTTTGTAAATCTTCCTCTTCTCTCTTGCGTAAAAATAGTAATGTCCTTAGTTGATTGGGTGTTACAAGTATGTTCGGAGACTCATATTGTCCCAGATTATCTTAACGACAGTTTATTTTTCAATGGATTTCCCATAAAATTGTTTATTATAGTTAAAGATCCAGAAAGGCAGAAAAAGATTTATTAAGACAAATGTATCCCTACGGAGGGTGATAAAAAAAAACTTCAGTCTCTTATCTTGCATTCCAAGATAGAGTAACAAACTGAGAAGATTAAAAAAAGAAAATATTCAATCTTTATGTCACTTCTCAAAATTCCACATAACTCTGCCCTAATGTGAGCCTGAAGCAATGCCTGTAGATGATTGTTTTTATTCCTAGTAGAAAAAATTATATTTCCATAGCGCTGGTATTACTGTTGCCGTATTTTCTAGCAATTAGTGAGTTAAAGCTTGGTTCATGAATTGACTGAAAAAGCTTAGTGTCAGTTGCATCGGGACCTTATTAGTTTTAAAATCACAAATTACAAAAATGGAAATAGCTTATTATAATATTGTAACTCTACGAAACTATTTTACAAACTTGTTAATTAAAAAATTGTATAAATATCTTAAAGTAAAATTAATAGAGGATAAGTGAAGCGTAGAAGATATAGCCACCCAAACATAAAAGTACTTATATTTATTAATGCTTTCGGACATGGTTGCATTTTTATTGATCATTGTGCATATTATATACATGACAAAGTCTTAGGTGTTTTCTTTAGTAAGAACATAGTAAAGAACAAACCCCGTTATCAGTAAATAAGTGCAGACTGTGCTATAAAAAAAGCACTTTTTGTCAAAAGTTACATCTTATTTTAGTGCTTTCAATTTTGCCCAAGCCACTCAAGTAATGAGCAACCAAGCGCTTCTAGTCTTGTGTTATTTTATCTTTGACCTTCAAAAATTTTATAAAATACGTGTGGTATATTATGTTTCGAAAGGTATGTGTGTTATATCATCTCGCATCATCTGTTTTGGTCGAAAATCGCATTTTATGTTAATATTATTTTTTGTTACTTTACAAAGGCACTAGATAAAAAAATAGCTCTCTTCACGCCCTCAAACGTCTCTCTGCAACACCTTACTAGTGGCAACGAAAATAGGAACAAAGAAGAAGAAAAAAGAAAAAAAATACCTTGTTGCTCAAGACCGGGAACTTAATTCTCCTATATGAGGTTTTTGCCTATAGTGATTCCAATGGTGCAGCTTTCATTTCGGTCGGACACCATTTTGGAGGGGTTTGAGGCTATTCTTCAAAATTCCCAAAAATTTTTTTCGCAATAAGCTTGTCCGAAATAACAGTTACCATTCCCGAATTAGCTTCAAAGTGATTCTTCCTCGTTCGGAAGTTTTTTTTTTCAAAATTACTTTTTTAATTTTCAGGTACTATAAGCTAGATTTTGTGCTTAACCAGGTTGTCTGACGCGGAACCATGATAAACTTGACTTTGAATTAAGGATACTTGTCCACTTACAATAGTTAACCATTATTTTGTCCACGTTATACATTAGCTTTAGTATAATTTTGTAGAAGGATTCTCGATTTACCTGTATAAATGCTGTAATATTTAATGTTCTTATATTGTTTGGATTTTAAAAGGCTCATTTAGGTTATTTACTTGACCTGCCTTTATAGTGAGTTTTCCTTCTTTTCATGCGTTACAAAATTTTTGGTGTAGTCTTCGGTATAAAATTGGAAACCACTTTTTAAAGTCTGTATATCCAAAGCGTTCAGTGTAGTTTAGATTTAAATATACTTTTAAGTCATAATATTTTTATCTGTTGCAACTCCGCAGAAATCTTGGTTTGTCTATAACACACAACTAACATAGTTAAAAAATAGTGATCAAAGGTATGTCACTGCAGTTCTGCAACAAGATCCAAAGGCGACGGTGCAGTTGAGGTCGCTGGTATCCTTGTGATGGCACTTTGGAAACCCCATTGATTGAGAACTAGAGCGATCGAACAATTTTGTTCGTGTTTCTGAATTCAAAATGAGAAGTCGCACCATAGAAATATTAAAATTTGTTCGTAGACTGAAACTGAGCTCATTAATTTTTTTTTTATATAGTTGTTAAAAGTTTCTCTGCATAAATGATTAAATACTATTATGCAGAAATTTTTTTTTTTTAGAAACTTTGATTTGATCAAAGCCGGTAAATTTATGAAAATGAAACTTTAAAACAATTTTACACTGTATGTGGTAAAATATAAGTGTCATATTTTGAATCAGCAAAAACGTTATTTCGGCGTAAATACTAATAAAACAGTTGCGAAGAAGTTTTAATATGTCAGATAATATTGTCAAAGGAAATAAAACCAGGCGAAAGCGCGAAAAAAACCGGAAATTAAGAAATTTAAAAGTATTGAAAAATGCCATTCTGAGGTAAACATGGCAATGGTTTCATGTCACTTCTTTTATTTTTCTAAGGTGTTGTTTTCTTAAATAGCTAAAATATAAGCATTTTCTTGATTAGAAATCGAAAGACAAGGAAGAAGGGGGAAATATATATATTGGAGTTGCCCATGTGTTTCGTTGTAGAAAACAGAATAGTATTTTACTTCCAAAATGGTTCCAATACTTCAGCGAAATTAACTTTCAAATTTTCTTGTTTATAATCAGACAATTTTGAGCATTAAAATTACCCCTTTTTTGACGCCTCAGCTGAAATATTTCCCCACGAGAAATGAATCGTCGTGCCGGTCAAAGTTGCGGTAAAAACATTGAAATATGAAATGAAACATAAAGTTTTATGAACTCGAGCTACTCGTTCTATTATAATAATAATAATAATAATAATTTTAATTTTTCCCACTCGTACAAAAAAAAAGAAAAAAGCGGCGCAATACAAAAAAAAGGAAAAAGAAAAAAACAAGAACACTCAGCATCAAAGAACAAAATTCAGTAATAACGTCTTCATTCGCACTTGTAGATCACGTGTAGAGGCAAAAACGCGAACAATATTTCCAACGCCTTTTTTCTACACTTTTTTCAGTAGACGGCACAACGACAATTGGATCCCCCATATTTTGAGATCTTAGGACGAAAGTATTTCTCTCGTAGATCGGATATTGAAGCAAAAACTTGAGGTATTTGCAGTATACAGGTCTGAGTTTTATTCCGTTAATTTGGTTGAACCATTCCCATATCGGAGATACATAAAGCAGGCGAGGGGGAGCAACCGCTGCGTAAAGCTTTGCGAAAATCTTCCTGTTTAAGCTAAATTTTAGAGAGACAAGCTTCCTGTAACTTGGACGAATTACTCTTGGTAATTCCCGATTATTAGTAAACGTGAACTTCTGACGTCAACAGTGCGACCTGATTGAATATATGTAGGGCCCGATTGAATTATTTTTTGGCAGGGCCCTCCCTATATATTAAATATTTAAATAAAACATACCTGTATAGTAGTTTACGGACGTGAATTAGTTCAAGTACATAGTGCAAAATCTGTCTAATATAGGACTATCCCGATTAAATTCAATAAATTTGACATGAACTTCAACGGTTATCAGTTTTATATAATATAAGGAATATATTATTTAATAATAAGCACCTATTTTAGCACATAATTATAAATCTCATCCAGCAACGCAAACTTTAAATAAATATATTTTAATTCTTTGAATAATTCATAATGTATCCCTCTTTGTCAAAAACAATTCGTTTAAAATTTCAAATTTTTTTTTCATTTTTGTGCTAAAGCGGGACCCCAGTGGGCCCAATCGTCCTTTATTCGGCCTTAGTCAATTCTGTACATTCTCTGAAATGAATTTACTTGTTGTTAAGAGGAGTCTAGAAAGAGAACTTTAAATTTATCTTCTTTTAGTCCTAAAAGGACTACAATCAGTCGCCCTCCATTTGCCAAGCATCCTGAAATCTATCATGTCCCTAGAAATAAGTTTTGTCATCTGTGGTGGAAGTGGAAAGAATTACTGAAAATTGTAGCTCATCTAAGGGGTTGTATCCCGTAACTGTTTTTCCATCAAACATATTATTAAATTCATTCTTTTTAGTCCAAAAAGAGCTACAATCCGTCGCCTTGCATTTGCAAAGCATGTTGCAATCTACCATGCCCCAGGGAATAAGTCTTGTGTCATCTGTGGCGAAAGCGGAATGAATGATTGGAAACTGAAAACCCATTTAAGATGCTGTATGCTGAAACAGTTAGACCCAGTGAAATGCCCAGATTGTGGTGCTAGGTATGTAAGTACTAGTTAATTAGATACTGCTATTGTTTGTCCTTCAAAACAGTTCTAAGATGTTATTTAGATAGAACTATAAATTTGAATGTGTTAGGTTCATTTTAATTTCAAATATATATATTTATGAGCAGGGCCGTATCCAGGATTTTTTTTTTGGGGGGGGGGGAGTTTAAAAAAACGCAGGAAAAACATTTTACATTCATTTTGTTACGTTTCTATGTGTTGGACACAAATTTTCGGGTGGAGGGGGGTCTCACTGGACACGGCCTTGTTTTTTGAGGAAATTTACACAACCTAGGATTCTTTTCGGCGACCCCATCAAACATAATACAGATAATATGGCGAAAAAACAAAACAGATAAGTATGCATCAATTAAGTTTCTTCTAAAAAAAAAAGAAAAAATTCAAAATTCCCCATTTTGAAGATTGGAGATTGAAACCTCTACATTAGGGTTCTAATACATGATTCATATCTAATGAAGAGACTTTCGATGAGATAGCTTGCTCTTTTGGGAATATTTCCAATTTGTTCAAGAATCAGGCGAATTTTCTCTGATGTCTGGTTTTGGTTTGGTAACAATAAACTGAAAGAATTTTATATATTTAGAATCTGCATAAAAAGCCAATACTGCCGGCGTAGCAATTGCCACGAGAATTCCATTTTTAGTTTTCATGAATATTGACAAAGTCACTTTTTACTTCAGTATTTTATGAAAGTCAGTATTTTATGAAAAACATTTTAATAAGATTCTCTTGTGACGAAAATTATTTAGTTGAATAAGACAATCAAAAGAAAGAGGATTGATTTGACAGCTAGATAGATAAGTTTTTAATTTTTTTTTCTTTTGCTATCTTATCTTTTTCTAAATGTCTGATTATATAAGGGATTTAAGTTCGAGGGAGAGAACTGTCCTGTTATGGAAGAGTTACATTTTGCATGGCTGTTATAAAATCAAAACGTGGTGTCTATGCACGCAGGAGGATGTTTGAATAGCTACTCCCTCTGTAAACTATTCTAAGGCGTTGGAAATTTCATAAAGACAAGTCTACATTTGCTTCGATCTACCAAAGCAATAAATATTCGGCGACAAATTTTAAGATTAATTGAGTAGCAACTGCCATTAACATTTTGCCGTCGACATAATGAAATCCAAATATCTTGCAAAAGAATGAAATGTCAGCTATAAACGCTCAATAAATGGATGTAGATTATCTGAATAAAAATAGTTCGACCCTATTCAGGCTATTCTTCTGACGATGGAAAGCGTTCCTGTCACCTTGGATAGTACTTGTGTTTTGCATTGTCTATATAGGTAGTCAGTAATGGAAGTTTTGCGTTTAGTTCATTTAATCCCATTTCATCTTTTAATGCCATTACACCAGTGTGTGCCTGTATTATCTGTAAAGTAAAATAGAAAACCATAACTCCCTTCCAACATTGGAGTTGTGGTCTGCCGTTTTGCATCATGGGATTATCTTGTCGCGATTGTCATATCTACTTACAAAAAAGTAATAGATAAGAAAAAGATAGCGGGCCTGTGAATTTGCTAAAATTTGAAATAACACCCTTCTTCGAGTCCATCCTAATTTAATTTAATTTTCTGGGCGTGACCCTGCTTTCGGTTTTCTATACTTAACTTTTTTGAATGAAAAGTGTACCGAAATAATCAAATGAAGAGATAATTTTTTATTTGTTTACAGCATGAAGGATGCACGTAAAAAACATGACTGTAAGTCTGGTATATATGACTGTAAAGATTGCCAGTCCAAGTTTGTGGACCCTAGCAGTCTACGGAGACATACATTAAACGTCCATGGAAACAAAAGCCATCCTTGTGATGTATGTGGGAAAACTTTTGTTACTAGGAAAAGTTTAGAGGTTAGTAGCTTTACGCTTGTCCTTCTATTCATGCGGAATGAATTCCTTTTATTGTACTTCTTGATTTAGGAGTTTATCTTGAGAAGTTTTATTTGAGCGAATTGCGTCGAGCTGTGCAGTTTCTTTGAAGACCAAAAACACACCTTTTTCACGTAGAGTGAAATGTAAAATAGACAAAACAACAATATAACAAAACAAAAACCTGGATAAGCTCGAGTTGTCGAGGGACTCATTTCTTAGGATTTCCGCATGTAACAGTTTAAAAAACTGAGCAGTTGATAAGAATCACATTTTCTTTTCTTTTTTTCCTGTGCGCTAAACATAAAATCTTCCCGTATGAAGGTATTGTTCTGTTGTTAGACCGTACCAAACGGTGTCATAATTAACCTCATAAGTTTCAAAAGAGATTTTCGTACTAACTTCCATTTTCTTATCTATTGAAACTAAATTTAGCGTGTCTACTTGGAAACCAGATCGATGGCACACAAAATTGTCGTTAGATGGAACAAAATGGGGGTTTACATGGCGGTCTGGGATCCCGTCATGGATATGACGTGCATTATGGAAAGGTATATCACACAAATAAAGGTTTTGTGATTGGACTTAAAGGAGCTGATGCAGTTCTTGTTTCGCCCATATCTATCCATAATTTTGAAGATATTATCCTTATAATTTAGGTTTAAATGTGGCTGCTGAATAATCTTCTCAGTGAAATATTCTCAGAGTATGTCTGAATTTTCAGTTGTAAACCTTAGTTTTACTGTACTCAACTTGTACCGAAATAAATGTTTCCCATCTATAAAAGATTAGGAGCAAGGGGAAGAAGATTTACTTTGACTCAGTAGTAATATTGCATTTCCATAGTAATTTTATATTCTGTATTTTGATTTATCTATTGACCAGCAATACTTCTACGTAAAAACACTACACTTTCAAATTTCTACCTTAAATTTAAACATACAGTGTGTATACCGTAGGATACGAAAAACGAGTATCTTAAAAATCAAACAACGAATCAAGAAGTTATATTTTATAATGAGTGGACTTCTCTCCTTCAGGGGGTCTTGGGACTAGCTCCTAAATATGAAATGACGTCGTCAATCAATTTTTATATACGTAAATGTTTATAGATTTGCGTATGAATATTTTCTGAGAAAAGATTTAAGACGAAACCTGTTTCTTTGTGCTTTTATTTTTCAAACACAGAACATTCAATTTATAGTTCCTATTATAATTTTGAAGTTAGCCACAATGGTGATCCCTGAAGTAGAGATGAGTGGCCCTTAAAAAAGGACGTTATCTTTTTTCGGTACTTTATGATATACCCCCTACCTAACATTCATCTAATATGTTTCTCTGACGGTTAACCCTATAGAAATATACCTGAGTATGATAAAGATATAATACTTCAGAAACAAATTTGGGCAATATATTTGCACATTGTGGGGGGGGGTAAAGTATAGTGGGTCTGCATGCCTAATATATTAGGTACAATTATTCTGCATAATATGTAGTAAGAATTGTTTTCTGACTTCACACTGTCAAAATTTCCCCTGACCCCCCACCCCCTAATGCGCAAATACATAGCCCAAATTGTATATTTTACATCTATTCTGTCACCTCTCTTTGTTTTGTGTCATCCTAAGCTGAAAAAAAACTAACGAAAAAAAAGGTTCTAGAATGCGTCAATGAATGAACAACTTGAGCGGTAGGGGTTATATCATACACGTACCTACTACCCTTTTTTTTAGCACAGATTAAAATTTTAAATGAAAAATAAAAATAAAAAAATTTAAGAGCTTCTTTGGTCCAATGCTTGATTTTGACAATCACGCTTTACAGTGGTCAACCTGTTTATAAGTGGCAAGTCAGACACAAAATAATCCTGATATTTTTCCCACCAGAACGTGTCTGTTATAATTAAAAGCCTAGCAGTGTAACGGCCCAGGGATCCTATTGGCGTTCTGGGATGTAAAGCAGCCAGTCAATAATTGGCTTCACTAGTCTTTTCTGTCGAAATCTGCCTTGCTTCATTCAGCAGCTCTTGTCTTCAGTCCCTGTACATTTTAATTTGGCTAAGAGTTGAAGAAAGTAGTTAAAGGCTTCTCTGTCTCTTACCAGATTCAGGAGTTGTCTAAGAATGTTATCTCATCGCTTAGTGCTGCTTGATCAGACTGTTTGCCAACTTTAACAAAGTTCAAGGAAGTCTCAAAATTGATCAGCCATTTTTGCCTAAAAAGTTTTTGCAGTACGGCTTAACGCCAAGAAATGTGTGGGTGTCTGAATGTCAGTAATTCAAATGAGTTTTTTTTTTTTTTCAGGCTGAATTTCATCAGACATATTTTTGCCAAATTTTTAAGGTTCGAGAACCTAAGGATTTTCTAGTTCAAATATACAACATAAATCCATCTGGTGTGTGACATAAATTGTTACGCTTATCGGGGTCACTGAATTTGATGAATCGCTACTTGTTTGAGTTAGGGTAGTAAAATTGGTGAAACCGAGCGAAAATTAAACTTATAAGAAAATGTTATATTTCTTTCATACCCAGCAGTCTTATAAAGGGTGTACTTGCTAATCTGGGAATGATAACTAAAAATAAAACTATGGTAAATCTTTCTTTCTTTTTTCAAGAATATGTTAAACACAGTATTGTAAACGCGCTTTACAAATATTTAACAAAAATAAAAATTTTTACAAATAAAAATATTCCTCTAGTCACTCGAAATATCTCAATTAAGTCCAAATGACAGCCACAACACCGGCAAGCGGAAAGAGAGATCATCTATTCACTCCTTTGTCATCTAGCTTCCGCCACAGATAGAGAGTTCCTTGCTTGGCCATGGATTTGGAAATTGCATGTCAAAGAATGAACAGAAAACACATAGGTAGGATCCCATTACTACTGACATTTCCGTAAAGGCTACTAGAATTTCAGATCTTAGAGTCCAAAATTATGCTGTAAAGGGTCTGAATAATGTTCACCTTTATTTGCATGACAAAAATTCTACCGCCTTTTAAGGGCCAAACATGCTCTTCAGTGAGTATGGCTGCCTTTTGTGCTTTATCTACTTATTACTGAGTGCTGGGATGGAATAGGTAGAAATCATAATTTCTATAACTAAGCTGTCTAATAGCATTTAAAGTGTTATTTGCGTAAACAATAAATTTCTGGTGGTATTTAGAAGAACCGATTTTCTTTTTAGAGGTGGATTATGGGAATATGAGAGACCTAAAAGTTGGATAAACCCAGCTTGGGAATGTGTTAATACAATTCAAAGTATTGTGATTGATTTTTTGATTAGTTCATATTAAACTTGTGTTGAAACTAGATTTTGTTCAGATCTAAATCATTAATTTGTACTGAAATATATATCCTCTGACGATATCTTGCGTATTTTATATAATGATTCTTCGGAGGAAAAGAGAGTTAGAGTGATAAGAGATCTAAAACTCCTTGTAGATAATTAATTCCTCATTTTAGGATCACATGAATACTCATACTGGTGCTAAACCTTATCAGTGTCTTGCATGTGAAGGCTGGTATACTTCTCAAGCTGGTCTTGCAATGCACTTGCGCTCCAAGCATGATCTCACCACAAAGCAAATGCGAGAGAAATATAAAGACCTGTCATTGCCTGAAACGTGCACAGATGTTCTTGATTCTGAAAGTAGTGGTAAACGTAATAAAAAATTACACGATTTGACCAGTGGTGAAAAAAAGAGCTACCAGTCTGTTTTTATCTGTTTGGACCCTGCTCCCGAATCCCCGCAGAAATATAACAAATATACTGGACGAAAAAGAGGAAGGCCTGTGAAAGTTAAATCTGAATGTGTAAATGACCCTTTGAATGGACCTCAGGAACAGTGCAAAAATAATGACTTTTCTGATCTTAAGTTTGTGAATTTTGCAACGACCCCTTGTATAAAATAGAATAGTACTTCTTTATTTTATTTACTGTTTCATTTTTGTTGTTGTTGTGTGTGTTTTGCTTCAAATGGCTCCCTCTTTTTTTAGTTTATTACAAGAAATATGTTGACTCTGTAAAACCAAAGTACCATCCCTAGAAGTGAAATAAGATAAATAAAAAACAATAATTTGGCAATTGCTGTTGAAAGTAAAGAGTTATATGGGAATAGAGTGTACATTACGTTTTGAGCAGGGAAAGATCGAACACTAGCTATCAGAAGGATCCTCTGACATGAACGTTCGCTATGGCTCTAACAATAACACCTATGAATTTGTCATTCATAAATTTGCTAGAAACGTATATAATGTGTCTTAATTTTGGGTAACTGAAGACAATAACACTGAGCAGTGAAATAAACATTTTTTGGACTCTAGTGATAAAGTATGTCATTCTGGTTTAATACTTGTTGAATTTGAGAATACAATATCCTATCAGTCACAGTTTTTTTTCATTTTTTCCTGGATTTCTGGGTATTCTTATATGGAAAATTATTTGTATTTTTATCTGGATAAAAATTGTCCTACTAAATTAAAAATGCAGTGAAAGTTTTTGTGGGTGTTGGTGGGTGCTCCGAAAGATGATGGGGGGATTTATTAGATGTTTTCGAGAGGAACTGTCTACGGATTGTTCTGGGTATTTGTCTGACAGTCGTAATTCAAACAGTAGGCTCTATGAAAATTATGGTTATAGCCTGCTTTCTAGGGCTATAATGACATAATGTTGGCTAGGATATAATCTGCACATAGAGGATGACAGATTGCCAACGATCGTCATTTTTGGCCAACAAACTTGGGCCAGACGTAAAGCGGATAGTCTCTCCGAATCGGGCGAGAGGAGCTCGGGAGAAAGGATTTACGGGAAATTGAAACTTATTAGAAGAATGTGAACAAGGAGGTCTTAAATATGTTAGGATGCTGGAGGAGTGAGAACGTTTGTGTTGGGCTCAGGTGGCTCGGTACTACAGTTAGTTGTTAGCAATAGTATTTTTTGAATATTCTAAAGTATCCACCTTCAAACGTTCGAAATGTATCTTCAGATTCTGTCTCATAGTGGCTTAAGAAGCTCAATGAATATTCCAATGAATGTTGGCTTCTGCAATAAGAGAAATTTGATCAATCATTGAAAAATCATTGAATAAGAGCTAATTGAAGAGTCCGGGGTTGGAAACTGAAAGAGAAGTTTGGAAGACACTGTAATGGAAATATGACTACTTAAGAGACAGCATTGTGCCAACAAGAAGTGGTTACCTATTTCAGGAATAAAAGTATTTTAAAATGATTGCATCTTTAATATTATTAAATAATAAAAAAACAAGTTTTTTTTAACTGAAAGTAAGGAGCGATATTAAAACTTAAAACGAACAGATTTTACTTCGTATATGAAAGGGGCTGTTCCCTCCCCAAAGCCCCGCTCTTTATGGGAAAGTTTTTCACTGTTTTAAAAAGTAAAATTGAGAGAGAGTCAAACTTTAGCGCAAAGAGCGAGGCTTTGAGGAGGGAACAGCCCCTTTCATATACGAAGTAATTTCTGTTCGTTTTAAGTTTTAATATCGCTCCTCACTTTCAGTAAAAAAAAAACTTGTTTTTTTTTATTTAATTTCTGAACGTTTTTGAATTAATGCATGTTTGGTTTTGGCTCTCCGCACATAAATTATTAAAATGAAATTTGCATATTAATTTTTTTTTTGCTAAATGGCTTTCTCTTAGTTTTGATCAGACGATTTTGAGAAAAAGGGTGGGGGAGGATGCCTAGTTGTCATCCAATTTTTCGGTTACTTAAAAAGGCAACTAGAATTTTTAATTTTTAACGAATGTTTTTATTAGTAAAAAATATACATAACTTAAAAATTAACTTACGTAACGAACTTCTATATTCGTATATTTTTATTATGCATATGAGGGGATTTGCCCCCTCGTTAATACCTCGCTCTTTACACTAAATCTTTAATTTTGTCCCAATTCTTTAAGATTGACCCTTGAATCACAAAGGCTGTAGAAAAAATAGTTGAAATTACTAAAAATACTTTAGCGTAAAGAGCAAAGGTATTTAGGAAGAGATGAGCCCCCCATATACGTAATAATCTATGCTCGTTTTAAGTTTTAATGCTGGTCCTTTCTTTCAGTGGAAAAAAACTTTTTCATATTTTTTTCGTGTTTTTTTTTTAAATAATGCTAGAAAATCCTTCGCCCCCTTCATGGAATTTCTCTTCTTCCATGACAAATTCCTCCAAGGGAAGATCCTCCTACGCAGCCCCCTCCCCTCAACCACTCCCCAACCAAAAAATACCCCTGAAAAGATCTGTACACTTCTAAATAACCATTACTGTATGTAAACGCTGGTCAAAGTTTGTAACTTGCAGCCCCCCCCCCCGGGGACTGTGGGGGAGTAAGTCAGCCCCAAAGACATAGTTATTATGTTTTTTGACTATACTGAACAAAATAGGTATCTCAAAATAGTTTTCCGTTGACTTTGGGAAAAAATTAGCGTGGGAGGGGGCCTAGGGGCCCTCCAATTTTTTTGGTCACTTAAAAAGGGCACTAGAACTTTTAATTTCCGTTAGAATGAGCCCTCCTGCGTCATTCTAGGACCACTTGGTTGATACGATCACCCCTGGGGAAAAAACAAAACAAACACGCACCCGTGATTAAGTTCCACATTTTTGTAGATAGGAGCTTGAAACTTCTATAGTAGGGTTTTCTGATACGCTGAATGCGATGGTGTGATTTTCGTTAAGATCCTATAACATTTAAAGGGTGTTTCCCCCCTATTTTCCAAAACAAGGAAAATTTTCCCAGGCTTGTAACTTTTGATGAGTAAGACTAAATTTAATGAAACTTATATATTTAAAATCCGTATAAATATCTGATTCTTTTGATGTATCTATTAGTGTCAAAATTCCGTTTTTTAGAGTTTCGTTTACTATTGAGCCGGGTCGCTCCTTACTACAGTTCGTTACCACGAACTGTTTGATTTATGTATTATTCTGACATACTTGATTTTTGAGTTTCAACATTTGTCTCAAAGTTCAAATTTAAGTAATGTCCTTTTTTTATTTTAAAGACAGTTGGTGTTTATCTTTAAATGTAGAGAAACAGCTATTTGTTTTTAAAAGCTCATGGATCATAGAACATTGACAAAAATTCAAGGCAATTAAATCCGACTAAACTAAAGGAAAACCTATTTCAAAAGCAATGCAAGGTGGTGTTTTTTTTCTTTTTTTAATGACTTGCATGAAGTTCTGTTCTTTGAAATTAGCTGAAGCAGAGATCTGTCAGAAAACATTAAGTTTGATCAAGCGAGAGGACTAAGACGCTTTTCTGTCTCTAGGCGGGGGCAAAGGGAAATTTAGCTAAGAAATTTATGCGGTGGTAGTAGAGTTCTAGGAAGCGACGCTCAGCCCCCCATACATATTTAGCATAGAAAATGTACGCCTCAACAGGGTAAAGGGGTATAAATATCGCCAAGCTTCATGCCGAGCAAGTTGATGGCTAACTTGCCGCGAGGTGATCTTGAGGAGAGACACCCCTTGAGGAAATTGTAGTCTAGTAAATGCCACAGCTTTTGCATTAGTTTCTGATGAACGGATAATTCTTCTGGAATTTTTTATATCGATGGGCATTTTCGGGCTGAAAAATCTTCCTAGCTGATTTATCTACCATGAGTTGACTTTTCCCCATAGTAGCATAATATTTGTAGGCGTGAATATATAATGATTCGGTGGAAATAGGCTAGAGATTGTCCGTGCAGGATATCGACCCTTTTACTGAAAAAAGAACACATCTTAAATCTTTTCAATTTTTCGACCTTAATAAATAAAAAAGCATTAAGAATTTAAGGAATAAATATCAGAATATGTATATTAAACTGACGATCCACGGTATTTTTTATTTTTTTTTTTTGTAAAGTATATATTATATTCTAGTCTTGAGAAGACATGGGGGCTGTCCGCCTTACTCCTTTTAACTTTTGCTCGTCTTGAGTTAGACTAGGTTATCTAATGTAATTTCTGTTTGCTTTGGGTTTCATTTATTTATCTATGGGGATTTATGGTAGTTTCACCCTTGGAAGATAAGAAAATTAACTCGTAGAATATGACAACGCTTTTTTTTTTTAAACTTAAACAATAAGAATTTATTGGTTCCCAAAGCCAACTATGCTTTCAAAGGAAAGCTTAATCTTCTTAAACTCTGTGGTGCCATTTGTATTTAGCTCAATTTTGATGATTTTTCGCCTGCATTTGTTGTTATTATTTCTTTTTTTAATTTGGTGCCCGCTACTGCCAAAAATTGCAGAAGTTCATGTGGAAGTTTTCCAACAAAAATGGATTTTAGGATACTTATTTTAGTATAAGTTTTCAAGATACTAATGATGTGTAAATTCCTCTTTTTTACTTCCTTAGGACTTCTCAACGAAACTAAAAAAAAAAAACTCAAGTAAAATTTTCAAATTTAGAAAGTCCTATTTTCCACGGAGGGTATTTTCGGGAGGGGTGTGCTAGATTTGAGTATTTTATGCTAGAAGAAATTTCATGGGTGCCTGTTCTTTCCCAAGGGTGATCATTTCGAACTAATGGTCCTAGAAGATCGTCTTGGATGAAATCTTCAATGTTTCATAAGTCACTTCCTATGTTTGCATCTCTTTTAGCTTTGAGCAACAATAAACCTTTCTGTAATTTTGGTAAAGTCTGATTTTCTTTTACTCTTGGTTTTGAACATAATGGATAAACATTGAATGCCTTATAATTAATTATATTGAACTCGTGTATTAAATGGGCCGATAGAGCGCAGTTGCAATTTAATACATTCAAAGTTATCATCCCCATCCCGTTTTCAAAGTTTGGTTACAATTGGACCAAGTTGCTGCTTAATAACAATTTGACAATATGAACTGGTAGTCTGATACTTGCTATTATGAATTATCATAACACTGTTTTTTCATAAGATCAGGGTGTGCAGTCAAAAAACCAAGCGTGAAAAGGATAATTCGACTGTTTGCTTTTATATATATTTTTTTGTTTTCTGTTAGGCACTATTCAAATTTAAGATGTTATACATGGATAGTAATTTTCATGCAGGGCTTACTTTGATTTTGACCTACAATTACGTGTAGGTAATTTAATATGGCAACTGTTTTTTTCCTCGTCTTACCCATAATAGCGCTATAATAGGGCTATAATAGCGTTCGCTACTTTTGGCGTGGTCTGTGCTATTTTTGGGCTAGTGATTACGCAGGTTTGGGCTTTGCGTTCTGCTGAAAATCTGGCAACTTTACTGTTTATGAGTAAACGTGGAAGAATCCATATAAGAAGAAATTGCATCAAGGCTAGGCCTATTTAGAGTAAAAATTCGAATTCTGCAAGAACACTGCCTGAGATGAGATCTATTATCCTTGCTTTTTTTCTTGCTTTTCATGTCTGTGTTTCCCATCAAATCAACGGCCAAAAGCTTCCACCAGGAGTAAATCCTCAAGTGTATAATCAACAAGTGCCACAATATCAGCCACCACCACCTCCTCAGCCTGTAAGTTCACTTTGGGTTAAAGCTAGCAGTAAGATTGAAGATGAGCTGATTCTTGCTATGGTAAAATTCTAGTTAATTGACTTCTTGCTATCTTGGAAAGGGTTTAGGCTAGGAAAATGAAACTTTCAGGGATGGGTCTACAGGCTAAAGTATGTCCTGGGAAGGTATTTTGGAGTACCCACCTCCACTCGTTCTCCCTCTAGACGGCCCTGAAATTTGCCTAAATGACAGGTCTATACCTATTGAAATTTTGACAAAACAACATTTTACCTTAATTTTCAGTTACTAGTTGCTTTTTCTCTGCCTTTAGTTCTGAAAATGCAATTCCTGTTATTTGAGTAGAATTCTGAGCCATATCAATTTTTTTTCAAAATTTAGGAAATGTATTTGCATATGTTTAAAACCTTATAGATTGGAATTGAGCAAAGTTATGAAGCTGAAAACAATTTTGTTGTACTTCAATTAAGCAGAAGATCTATTTTGCAAGGTTTCACTTGTATAACGCACATATTTTTAAAGGTCAGGGCCCTCTAGAGGGAGAAGGAGTAGAGGTAGTTGCTTCAAAATACCTTCCCAGGACATACTTTAGTCTGTAGATTCATCCCTGAAAGTTTCATTTTCCTAACCTAAACCCTTTCTGAGATAGCAGAAAATCAATTAACTAGAATTTTACCAAATAAGGAAAAGATTGACATAATAGTTTGATAGCATCTTCTCAGGGTATATTTTAGGTCCTGGATTCATTTGTGATAGTTTCATTTGCCTAATTAAGCTACTTTTCAGTATAACAAGAAGCTGTTCAACTAGAACCTTACCAATTTTTCTGCTAGATTAAGCAAAACTATAGGCAGTGCAAGCCAGACATCAGGTTGAAAAAAAATATATACTTACTATTCAATTTTCCATTGAATGCTCTTTCTAATAATAATAATTACTGCTGTTACTGTTGTGCCCAAGCCCACCTATCATTAGGCTACATGCAATAGTTTCCTGGCTTTTTTCATTTATTTTTGCTTTAAGAAGCAGGTTTTGATAGGAAACAATGCAAATCCACAAAATCAACATTCTTGTATATGCTGTCTTCTTAAGAAGACACTTAAATATCCAAATTTTACCAAATTTAAGGGTTACTACACTTAAAAAAGAAACCCTATACAACTTTGAAAACTAATTTAAAATAACTGAACATGCTCATCTTACTCCTTTATTTTTATTTCAACAATACACCTAATAGTACCAGCTATAGCCCTAAATAAAATATCTGACCATTGGTTTTCATTACTTGAATCATTATATTCCCTTATTAAAATGGGTATTAAAAAATCTAGGTCAATAGTACAATTTTAATGTAGGCGATGCACCAGCACTGCCTAAGTAAAGAGAAAATTTCAGGGAATGTTAAGAGGAAAGTGAACTGAATCAAAATATATTTTGTACATGCAAAATGCCCAAAGGGCATATCAGCAATATCCTTGGAATGGCTTAGATTATAAAGTTAAAACTTACAGCACTTGTTGAAGGGGATGGTGAACTAACCAAAAGAAAATATTTGCATGCAACTGTATCTACTAGAGCTATTGTTTCTACTACTGCTGCTACTAATATTGGTACCAGAGCTAAGCCTCCCCACAGAAACAACCTCCTCTCCCTCCTGATTATTCCCCAATGTCCTCATATAATTATAGTTGTTCATTAGAAAGGAAATTAAAAGCTCTACTCACCTGTTTAAGTGACAACAAAAGATGGTACCATGGTAGAGCAGTATTTTTTGCTGTTTCTTGGTGTAAAATGACAACTATCAGCCAAAGGGTTCTATAAAGCCATTGAGGGAAAATGCTGAGATAGACAATTGATTTAAAATTATCAAAAACTATCCATTGAGCTTTTCAATTTCAGTGACAGTATTGAGTAGAATGCTTGATGCTAAATATGCATGTAGTTCATACAAAAGAAGTGACTAAAATATACATTTATTTTAAGCTTCAGTTGACTAAGTTTCTTCTATGAGGCTAAAGTGCATAATTTTGCATTAATCACTATGGATGAAGGCTGGTGGATTTTCTTGCAGGTGGAGGGAGTGTACTTTTATCTCAGAAACTGCTCTCAAACCCAAATTTTTTTATCTCTCTGTGAACCTTAAAATATTTATAGAAGAAGATTTGGGGGGGGGGGCAAAGCTTACAGTCAGATTCCTACCAGCAAAATGTTGGAGTTGTGAAGGGGACATCATAAGCAAGAACTAGAAAATCCTCAGCTGTGGGGAGGGGGGAAGGTAAAAAGTGCTACAAGGAGTTTTGTTTTCAATCAGAATTAAATGTCAATATTTCCCATTCTCCTACTTATATACTTCATTTAATGTGTTCTTGTTCCCCAGGAGACATAGATTTTGATATTTTGTGCCTTGCCCCTCCTGACAAGTAATTGAAGGGGTTCTTCACCCAGCCACATCTTTGTGGACATTATCCACATTTTTCTGTGGAAAAATCATGCCTAACCATTTGATCCTTGCTGAAAATTTCCCCTGGACAGTTCCCCTGTTACATTCTCTTCATATGTAAAATTATGCATTCAAAATCAAAGAAAGACAAATAAAAAGACAACTTTGTTTTCAGAGAATTTCCATCCCACTGAAAATTCCTCCCCTCCCCCCACCAAAAAAATGTCCATTTTTTCCTGATAACAAATACCATTTGTAAGTAATGGACAAATTGCAAAACTTACAGCCCTTTTCCTAGGAGCTTTGGGGGTTCATGTCATCCCCAAAGGGACCTTTCTTTTATGATGAACCAAATGGCTTTTTCAAAATTTCCTTTCCATTGCAAATCAGTCCCCATGTAATGTAACCCCAGTAATGCTAAAACCCCACACAACTGAATATTTGTGCAACTGGACCCTGCACAACTGCACCCCTGTGAAACTGAGCCCTTATGTAACTTAACCCTTGTGCAGCTGAACCCCACATGCTCAGTTTTTCAGTATTCTACAAATATGAGGCAATATCATAGGGTAAAACACAAGTTAGAATCTTTACATGTTCAAACTTGTTGGAATGTTTGTTTTTTAGGTCATGATTTAAATGTCTGTCAACATTATTCATAAGAAATCTCTGTTGTGTTGTTGATGTTATTAGACTCCCAGATAAGAATTTGAGAAAAACTTTCCAGGAATGGTTAAATACTAATCTTTAGAGTTTAAGAATTGACAAGGAAGGAGATGGATAGAAAAATTTTAGGAAAATAGTTTGTGAAGTTGCTGGTGGTGTCTTATGACAGAAAGTTATAAACATAGCCAGTAATAATAGTGAAAATGTTTTATGTTGAAAAGAGAGAAGGAGGGACTTGTACAATAATTATTTGAGTGATAGATCATATGAAAATAATAAGAATGTAAAGTAAGTGGATAAGACATTAAAATGTCAATTAAGAAGGTGTGAAGTGGAGACCATGGATGAAATTGCCAAATATGCAGAAGATTCAGCCAGATGGCATGGTAGTAATATCTTGTACTTGCTTGTTAATAAATTTGGGAGGGAGTCCTGTTTGTCCACCAATTTTGGAGATCCTTAACGCCACCAGAGTACTCTGACAGTGCCAGCATCTGTCATAGTCAAATTGATGTCACTACAGACTTACGCTAGAGAATGGTATTGTAGCCAAGTGGTCCTCTGTCTCTTGTGGACTATTATGCTCTCAGTCTTTGTAAAACATATGAGTTGCCTTGGTGCTTCCCTGACACCACTAAGGTAAATTTTCTGGCACTGCAGTGCCACAATCAATTCTAACATGCCACAGATTACTATGTACCCTTATTGATTTCCAACTACTGGTAGGGGTCTGACAAGTTTACATCCCATGGCATGTAAGTGCCACACTGATTGGCTAAAGACGCCATGCAAAGGGCCACAGGCATTAAGCTCTGAAAATCCCCTTCCTTTCTCTCAGGAAAGATATCTTGCTTAGCATAGGTGTCCTTTCATATACTGAACCAATTTAATCTCAGGGTCTCTCTAGACTCCAGACCCTACCTAGGCAAAATAAGTCAAGGAGTAAAAAGTAGGAAAAAAGCTTGCTTATTTACAATACAACTTTACACTTCAAACTCAGAAACATAATTCAAATATAATTAGCCCAACACTTTGAGAATCACCTCTTGTGCAGGTGCGCGAGGTTCTGACCCACCAGTTATGAATGGCAGGTTCAAATACCAATTGAAAATTTCCTAGCATCTTTTGCACCTAAATCTTCAACTGCATGAGTCATTGGTTGCCTAAAAGATATCTCATAGTAATAGCTAAGCCTAGGGTTGAAATATCTGAAAAAAGCCAAAGGTCCCAATAGATAGTCTATCTGGACTTGTCCCTGTTAAAGATAGGAAGGAGCCCCAAAAAATGACCAGTTATCATAGTAGTAGTAGTAGCCATAATAGTAGTATTAGCAGTATGTAAATAATGCCTTTTGGTAATGACATTCCTACTGATTTGCTTGAAACCTCAAAATAATACTCAAGGCTTTTCATATGGTATTGCAGGTGTGCCCGTGTGTGAGCTCATGCACATAGTGTTTTGATTTAGTTCAACTTCCCCATCAACATTCATTGAAATTTTCACCTTAAAACCCTAAACTTTAGTTGTAGTCACAGTAGTAGTAGCAGTCTAGTGGTAGTAGCATACACGTTTTCCCTTTTGGTCTGTTAAACATTCCACTTATTGTATTCCGTAAGTTTTGACTTAATACCCAAAACCATTTCTGAGATATTGCTGGTATACCCTTTTTACAGGCTATTTGAACATAGCATATTTTGATTTAGCTCAACACTCAACTCAACACTGTTTATGATTCTGTAAGAGTTTCACCTTAATAGACTTACCCTTTTTTTAAACCAAGAATCCAACTTGTCCTCCTTTCCAAATTGCTAGTCCTATATGTAAACAATGAGAAAATTGTATTACCTTAAATCGTATTTGCCAGCGAGATAAGGTGGTAGATCCTCCTGTAGTTCTTGCTGGTGGTGAGTGATGTAATTATGTTGGCTTAGCTTCCCTGTCCAGCCTCCACTCAGCCCTCTCCCAGTCCCTGTCGACTCCAGCCTTGAAGGAATGGGGAGTCTCAGCTTGGATGGTAGACTCGGATAGGCTATTCCAGAGGGGGATCACCCAAATGGAAAAGAAACCACGTCGTTCCCTTCTCCAACATCCAGGCAGGTGAAGCTTAAGACTGTGACCTCTTGAATTGTTAGCCAAAGAGGGGGTGAAGATCTGGTTCAGGTGACCAGATTTGAAAATTTTGCGTGCCATGATCACATCTCCTCTATATCTTTGATAGGTGAGGGTTGGAAGTCTCAGAGATCCTAGGCGATCCTGGTAAGAGACATTATTTAAGCCACAGACCAGTTTGGTTGCTCTCCTTTGGACACTTTCAAGGGCTCTTGTGTCCATTTTATTTTAGGGAAAGGCCAAAGTCAAGCCAAACTCAAGGTGGGGATGGACAAGGGATTTATAAAGTTTTATAACCACACATGACTTTCTGGTTACAAAAGAGCGCTTAATGAGTCCGAGAGCTCGATTAGCTTTTGCAACCTGAGCCTGAGTGTGGCTGTGGAATTTTAAATCTTTGTCCACAATGACGCCTAAGTCTCTTTCCTTGGCAACTGCTTCTGACTGATCACACCCTATATGGTAGGGATGGTGGGGGTTATTGTGCCCTAAGTGCAGTACCTTGCATTTCGTTGCATTGAATTGTAGGGCCCAAGTTGATGACCAAGAGGATAGCCTGTCAAGGTCCAGCTGAATGCAGGCTCTTTCTTTTTCAGTTTCAGCAGGCCCAGTGAGCTTACAGTGGTCAGCATATAATGTTAAAAGGTTGCATAGATAAGTTGTACAGTCATTAATATATATGCTGAACAACGTTGGCCCAAGGATGGTTCCCTGTGGGACGCTGCTTATAACCGGGGAAGTGGAGGAGAAAACTGGATCGCGATTATCAGTGTAGATCATGACACATTGAGATCTACCAGTTAGGAATGCTCCAATCCAATCAATCATGCATCCTCATGCACCTGATAAGCTTTAAGCTTCAGCAACAGGTATGAGTGTTCAACTTTGTCAAAGGCTTTGGCTTGGTCGAGTAAGATAATGTCTACTGGTTTACCCATATCCAAAATTTTAGTTGCATGATCATATGACTGAATAAAGTTGGTGTCGATTGACCTGCCCCTGCGAAATCCATGTTGTCTATCACTAATAAGTGTATTTTCTTCTAAATAATTTATAAGAGCATGGTTAATGATACCTTCCATGATCTTGCAAATGGCTGAGGTTAGGCTTATTGGTCGATAATTTCCTGGGTTATCCTTGTCACCTTTCTTAAAAATTGGTATAATATTTGCTGTTCTCCAATCATTTGGTACCGACTTTTTGGCCAGGGACATGTTGAATATTCTGGAAAGGGGGAGGGAAATGTGAGCAGCAGATTCTATCAAAAGCCGAGGGTGGAGATTATCAGGTCCAGCAGCTTTGTATATACTACAGCTCTTACCAAAGGGTTTTGGGGGGCTTGTCATCTCCAGAGGTCTGGTTGCTTTATAATCACTTTGTTTTAGGTTTCCTCAAATGACTGCCATAAAACTCTCCATCTGTGGAAAATAAGATAAGTTCAAGCTATGGTAATTAAAAATTTACTAACAATGCAAAATTAAACCTATTCCTGGCTTCCTTTCTAAGTCTTAAATACTCAAGAGACACCAAAAAGAAGCACAACGTTGTAAGTACATGGAACAGAATAGTATCAGATGCAATGCTGTAGTGTTGCCAATACAAAAGAGCCATAAGGCTTCAATGATTGATTATTTATTATGTTTCTTTCCAGATGCATTTCATATGGAAGGGGTGGTTGCATAAACTTCAGAGGTGGCTCATTTGATTGTAAATTGAAATTTATAATGCCTTTTTTAAGAATCAAGATTGATCAGAAGGCAACCAGTCTCCCTGTGTTTTTTTTCCCCAAATACATTTGATCAATATCTTGACATATCCATTTCAGTCAATATAATCCAAAGGCCAAAAAACAATGCCTTTTTGATTCACAAAACCTCCTTCAAACAGCCATTTTTTCTTGTATGTCTTTGATCAAAATTTTAATATAGCAATTTAAATAAAACAGTCTTAAGATTAAACTAGATCTGTGTTGCATGGACAACGTGAGATGTTGCGGCAACCTTTGTTCGGCTTCACCAAGTAAGTGTTGCAAGAGCAACAGTTTGGTTTTGTTTCCTTGCTTTGATTAAACACTGAAGTTGTTGATGTGTAAGGATTTTAAAATAAATACTAGGTACACCCACTCCAAAAGTTGCAAACCCCTCATTGCAGCTAGCAGAAGTTGCAAACCTCTCGTCGCTGAAGATGATTGTAGCCTAACAGCCAGTTATTACTTAGAAGTCCCCTACATGCACCATAAACAAATAATGGGTACACCAACGAGCAAAAGTTGCGAAACCCTGGTTGCCAAAAATGGTTATGAGCTAACAGCCGATTATCGCTTAAACTCCCCTATATGTCTCACAATTGGTATTGGCCTGTTTTTGGTTTCAGTGTGTACTTTACTACTGAAGTTTTCAACCCTTTTAAACTTTCTAACTGGTATATCTCATGAAGGAATTTTTCTACCAAAAAATTGATGACATTTACTCTGATCAGCTCATCAAGAGCTATCGACTGCCGTCAAAAAAACCTTTCTGTCTTAGTTCAAAAGTTGAATATTTTTGCCATAGGCCAAGTTTCTAACATCATCACTTAGAAAGAGCAAAGGATAAACTCTAATTTCTTTAGCAACGAAAGAACTTTTAAAGTTTAAGAGGCACATCAGATACCATTTCTGTATTGGCTTATTTTTGGTTTCAGTGTGTACCTTTCTACTGAAGTTGTCAACCCCTTTACACTTTCAAACTGATATATCTCATGAAGTAATTTTTCTACCAAAAAATGGGTGACATATACTTTGATCAACTCATCAAGAGCTATCAACTGCCGTCGAAAAAAAATCTATCTGTCTTAGTCCAAAAGTTGACGTTTTTGCTGTAGGCCAAGTTTCTAACATCATCACTTAGAAAGGAGCAAAGGATAAACTCTAATTTCTTTAGCAATGAGAGAACTTTTAAAGTTTAAGAGGCATATTTGATATCGTTTCTCTACTGCAATCCCAAGTGCGAAAAACTAAATGGTAAACTAGTTCTACAAAGCTTTCCAAAATGCAAAGTCATATTCATCAATCCAGCCTAAGGTCCTCATTTTCCGTAAAAACTGCAGAGGTTAGACCCTTACCCCTTTCGAAGAATAAGCTGAAATTGGTGTGGTAGGAAAAAAAGAACACAACAAAACCAAAGTGTTGCTCTTTCAACACAATGACTATGTGTCCAGGGTTCACAACCCCCAGCCCATGGTGCAAGGGCTGTAAGTTATGCAAGTTGCCTTTTGTTAACATATAAGGTTTTTTATCAAGAAAAGAGGGAATATTTGATCCTGGATATCCCAACAATCTTGGAACATTAAGGTCAAACTTTAAGAAATGTTGAGAAGAATGTCAAATACAATAAAAAAAAAAACAAAAAAAGCACTTTTTCCTTTATTGGTTCTGAAACGGAAATGCTAGCAATATCTAAAGAATGGCTGATGGTATCAGCTGTTATGTCTTTAGGAAAATCTTTAGGGGCATCTTCAACTAAATCAAATCATTGTATGTGTATCCAGTTATATAAGAAGATATATCTGCAAAATGTCAAAAATGGCTGGGGGTATTAAATTAGATTTTCAGTGTATGTTAAGGGGAATTTTGAAAAAAATGTTAGAGTGCAACCAGTCTTCATCCTATGCCCTTTTTAGCTGCAAATTTTCCAAAAACATCTGACTAAAATATGTTATCTAAATTCACAAAGTTCAAAGATTTTGATCACAGATGTTTATTACTATAACATTAAGGAAAGATCTAATTCATCTGAAAAAAGGTAAATAAATCAGGCTTTAATGGTTTGTGACGTCCAATTTCTTTTTTATGTGTATGACAACAAAACAGACCTTTTTCATGAATGATCTTAAAAGATGCTTATGTCATGACATTCAAAAACAAACAATTCTAACAAGGTTGAACTTGTAAATATTCTACCTTGTGTCTTATCCCATGATATTGCCTCAATTTCATGGGGCTTCAGTTACACAGGGGCTCAGTTAAATCGGGTTGAGTTTCACAGGGGCTTAGTTGCACAGAGGCCAGTTGCGTGCGGGTTTGGTCACAACAGGGCTCAGTTGCACAGTCATTCAGTTACATGGGGTTTAGTTATAGGAGTTCAGTTACATGCATACCCAAATTTTCATTTGAATGTCTTTGGGGAAAAGGGGGGCATGGGAAGGGCGTTATTTGTCCTCCATTCTGTTTGGTCACTTAAAAGGGCACTTAAAATTTTTATTTTGTTCAAATGAGCCTTCTCCTGATCTTCTAGGACCCTTGGTTTGACACAATCATTCCTGGGAAAAAACACATCTATGATCTTTCTTTGGCAATAAATATGCAATTCTAAATGTTTGTAGATGAGAGCTTGAAACCTCTACATTAGGGTTCTCTGATTGTTTTGTAGTTAGGGATAGATACAGTTGCCTAAAAGAGCACATTTCAATGCCAAAACATCCTAACTCTCTTTGAGCCTTCAGATAAGTATATAGTTAGTTCAAAGGAAGAGTTATAGTTATATCAAAATTTATATAGTCCCTGTCCTACACCTGTTTTTTATATCAAGACCTTTTTTTTTACCTCTTAGGACACCTGATACAACATTTTGAGATGCTTGTTTTGTACTTCCCCTATGGCTGTTCAATTTCGTGTGTGAGGGAATTTTCCCAGGGCCCCTTCAAAAGACATGTCAGCAATCATCAGGAGCTGTTTAAAGAAATAAGTTGAATCTTCCAGCGTTGTGTTGAGGGCGTTGATATTGGAAAAAAGGTGCTAGGTGCATACTAAGCTACTGCTATTACATCAACTATTGCTGCTACTGAAGTTAAGGGTATTGATGTGAAGCTTTCAGGTAATGTTTAGGGGGATGTTGATGCTACTACTGGAGTTAAGTGTATTGAGGTGAAGCTTTCAGGCAATGTTTAGGGGGATGTTGAACCAAACCAAAACACTATGAGCATGCACATTGTCAGAAGGGTGTACCAGCAATATATCAGAAATGGCTTAGATCAATAAGTTGAAACTTTCAGGGTATGTTGAGGTGAATTTTGAGCTAATAATGCATTTTGGTTACTAAAAGGATGTATGAGCAATCTCTCAGAAACAGCTTAGAGTATTAAGTTGGAACTTTCAAGGGATGTTGAACTATCAAAAACGCACTGTGGTTGTGTATACTGTTTTTACTACTATTGGTGCTACTTTTGCTACTATTATTACAACTAATACTACTGAGGCTAAGGATTGGAAGATGAAACTTTTGGGGAATGTTTTGGGGAATGTTTAGGGGAGTGTTGAACCAACCAAAAGGTACTATAATTATAATACTACTACTAAGGCTAAGAGTAATAAGGAAAAACTATCAGGAAATGTTGAGGGGCATGTTGAATTAAATTGAAACAATGTTTATTCAAATTGAATGCTCTATATTATTCAGACTGCCAAAAGGCTTTATCAGCAGTATATAAGAATGGCTTAAATTACTAGGTTGAAACTTCAGGGCATGTTGAGGGGTATGTTGAACAATAAAATTGTAGTATATGCCTACTACTACTACTTCTGATTTTACTAATATTACTAAGGCTAATGGTATCAATGTGGAATTTTCAGGGACTGTTGAAGGGGATTTTAGACCAAATAAAAACATTCTGTACATGGAGATTATTAACAGAACGTAAAATGTAATGAACGTACATGTAAAAGATAATATATCAATGATTTTTTGTAGGATAACCATATAAGTTTTATTTAGACAATACTCTACTGATTGGAAAAGTTATACAAATCAAAACAAATGAATATAAAACTATGGCAATCTGTTTAACTCATCACCCAATTTTTTTCACTTTCAATATTAGTTATTTTACAATATCATATTCAAGTTTATTTCCCTTGCATGTCAAAATGGCGCTTCAAACTGAGAAAAGGGGCTCAACAGGAGCAGACGAAACGATTGCATTGTTATATTTGTAAAACGATTTTTAAATTGTTGCATAAAAAAAGGACTGAACCAACATCTTTCCTCTTGTCTTCAAAAAACTGCAAGGAGATAATGAGCAAAGGTTAAGAAAGGAGCAGCCTCCTCATATACAAAATAATTTCTGTTCGTTTTCAAGTTTTAATGTTGCTTCTTAAAAATGTCTGTATGCTTCCCAATAACAAATACTGTTTGTGAACAATCGTATTAAACCTCGGGTTCAATACGATCACCCTTACAAGAAAAAAACAAACAATGAAACATGTACCTGTGATCTCTGGCAAAAAACGCATGACTCCATATTTTTGCGTATAGGAGCTTGAAGCCTCTCTTCAGAAGGGTTCTCTGATACACAGAATCTGATGGTGTGGTTTTCATTAAGATTGCTTGACTTTTTGGGTGTATTAACCCCCTTTTTTTTGACAATCATGTAGATCTTCTCAGGCTCGTATTTTTTGATGAGTAACATTAACCTTAATGAACTTTATGTATTTGGAATCAGCATAAAAAGTCATTTCTTTTTATGTATTTGTTGTTATCCTAATAAGAACGACTACCATAAAACAAGGGCTGTTGAGTTGGAATAAGAAGTTTTTTTGAAACAGCTCCTGGGGAAAAGTCTAAGTTAGTACATTTGCCCATTGTTTACGTATAGTATTTTTATTGGGAAGTATATTTGCATTTTTTGGTGGGTGGGAGGAATTTTCTGATGAGGGATCTTCCACATGGAGCATTTCCTATGGGGAGGGACTCTTCCAGGGGGTGAACTTTTCAAGAGAAATTTTGCACTGAAGGAATTTGCCAGAATTCCCATTCGAAATTCTTTTTGTTTGTGTTACTTTCTCTTCCCAACTCAATTTTATATGTGGAGATGATAATGGTATTAACAACTTTTTTCAACTGAAAGTAAGGAGCAACATTAAAACTTAAAACGAACAGAAATTATTACGTATGTGAGGTGGGTTTCCCCCTCATCCCATACCTCGCTATTAATGCTAAAGTTTGACTTTTTGTCCTAGTTCTTCAAGAACGACTCCTGAAAAAGAAGGGTTGGTTAATTAGAACAATAAGAAGTGTTCTTCAAGGTATTAAGGCCGTGATTAAGTGAACTGATGGAACTCGAAAATCCCATGTTAAATTGAAAATTTATATTTAAAAAGTACTCAAGTATTCATTGGCGGAAGATGCCGCTTTTAATATCAGGCCATAGCTTCTTGAAGATGCTACAAAATGTTTGAAAGGATTTTGCTCTATTTCCTCTAATTGCTTAGAAATCTTAGAAAATGTCTAGGTCTTTTTCACAAGTGTACTCGATAAAGGATATTGCTTTTAGAACAAAATCGGTACTATCATGAGCAGAAGACAATAACTTGTAAGATGATTGGAACCATATTTCGATTTATTTTCCTGTTTTCTAACAGTCCCATAGAATATTTTCAGCTACCTGAAATTTTTACAAGTCGGTTGCCAGAAAGAATCGTTTCAGATCACCGATAATACCCCCAAGAGACCAAAATGACAAGCTGGTATAATCAGCTGCTTGTTAATAGAGTGTGAAATTTCCATAAATTATTTCAACGCAATGAAGATACCTAGAAATGAGAAATAGTCAGGAGCCTTCAGTAAAGTTGTGCACACAAGGCCGAAATCATGGGGAAAATTAAATCAAAGCGAGGTATACATCTTAAAAGTGTTACCACACATAGACAGCGCCTTTGTAAAAAGTATTTGGAGCTTGGTAGATGTAAATATCCAAAATACCTAATAATGCGGTACGCTGAAGAACTAGACAAGTCAAGAGATTTAGGTCAAGCGACAAACCTTGAGGCGGAGCAGAACCCCTTAGCTTCTTCCCCGTTGCCCTACCGGATCGTGACTGGTGGTAGAAACTTGGATTGCGACGAATTGAAGGATTGCCGATGGATTTTTGATCCTGCATTTTTCGTGCGCGGTCTAGAGACTTAAGTTTGGAAGCACAGGTGAGGAGGAAACAACCCGTAAAAATCATAGAACCTTAACGAAATTTACACCACCAGATTCAGCCTATCAGAGAATCCTACTGTAGTTTCAATCTCCTATCTACAACTAAACAAAAAAAAAACAAGTTTTTTTAAGTGAAAGTAAGGAGCGACATTAAAACTTAAAACGATCAGAAATTACTCCGTGTATGAAAGGGACTTTTTCTCTTCAACGCCCCGCTTTTTACGCTAAAGTTTTTTACTGTTTTAAAATGTAGAGTTAAGAGAAAGAGTCAAGCTTTAGCGTAAAGAGCGGGGCGTTGAGGAAGAAAAACCCCTTTCATATACGGAGTAATTTCTGTTCGTTTTAAGTTTTAATGTCAGTCCTTACTTTCATTTAAAAAAAAACTTGTTTTTTTTTTTTTTGTTTAATTTCTGGACGTCTTTGAATTAATGCATGGTTTGATCTTGGCTCTCCACATATAAATAATTAAAACGAAATTTGCTTATTAATTTTTTGAGGCTAAACGGCTTTTTCACAGTTTTCATCGGAAGATTTTGAGTAAAAAGGAGCGAGGGAGGAGGCCTAGTTGCCCTCCTATTTTTGATTACTTAAAAAGGCAACATTTACTTATTATTTTTACGAACGTCTTCGTAAGTAAAAGATATACGTAACTTACGAATTAAATTACGTAGCGAACTTCAATATTTGTATATTTTTATTGCGTATATGAGGGGGCTCACCCCTCGTTGATACCTCGCTCTTGTTACTAAAGCTTAAATTTTGTCCCAATTCCTTAAGAATGACCCCTGAATCACAAAGGCCGTAGAATAAATAGTTGAAATTACTAAAAATGCTTTAGCGTAAAGAGCGAGGTATTACGAGGAGGTAGACCCCTCATATGCGTAATAATTTCTGTTCGTTTTAAGTTTTAATGCTGCTTCTCACTTTCAGTTGGAAAAAAAAACTTTTCATGTTTATTTTTCCATTGTTTTTTTTTTAAATAATGCTAGAAAATCGTGCGCCCCCTCCATTGAAAGTCTCTTCCCCCATGAGAAGCTCCTCATGGAAAAATCCTCCCCGGTAACCCTCTCCCCTCAAATATCCCCCCAAACCAAAAAATCCCCCTGAAAACGTCTGTACACTTCTTAGTAACCATTACTATATGTATACACAGGTCAAAGATTGTAACTTGCAGCCCCTCCAACGGGGACTGCAGGGCAGTAAGTCGTCCCCAAAGACATAGTTATTGGGTTTTTCAACTATGATTAATAAAATGGCTATCTCAGAATTTTGATCCGGTAACTTTGGGTAAAAATGACCGTGGGAGGGGGCCTAGGTGCCCTCTAATTTCCCATCACCCCTGGAAAAAACAAATAAACACGCATCCGTGATTTGTCTTCTGGCACAAAATGCGAAATTCCACATTTTATAGATTGGGGCTTGAAACTTCTACAACAAGGTTCTCTAATACGCTGAATCTGATGGTGTGATTTTCGTTAAGATCGTATGACTTTTAGGGGGTGTTTCCCCCTATTTTCTAAAATGAGGCAAATATTTTCAGGCTCGTAATTTTTGATGGGTAAGACTATTCTTGATGAAACTTATATATTTAAATCAGCATTAAAATGCCATTCTTTTGATATAACTATTGGTATCAAAATTCCATTTTTTTTAGAGTTTTGGTTACTATTGAGCCTAGTCGCTCCTTACTACAGTTCATTACTACGAACTGTTTAAAATGTGGAATTTTGTATTTTTTGTCAGAAGGCAGATCACGGATGCGTGTTTATTTGTTTTTTTTTTCAGGGGTGATCGTATCGACCCAGTGGTCCTAGAATGTTGCGATAGGGTTCATTCTAACGGAAATGAAAAGTTCTAGTGCCCTTTTTAAGTGACCAAAAAAATCGGAGGGTGCCTAGGCCCCCGTCGCACGCTAATTATTTTCCCAAAGTCACCAGATCAAAATTCTGAGATAGCCATTTTATTCAGCGTAGTCGAAAATCCTTACAAATATGCCGTTTGGGATGACCTACTCCCCCACAGTCCCCGTGGGAGGGGCTACAAGCTACTAACACTGACCAGTGCTTACATATAGTAATGGTTATTTGGAAGTGTACAGACGTTTTCTGGGGCGTTTTCATTTGGTTGGGGGCAGGGGTTGAGAAGAGGGGGATATGTTGGAGGAACTTTTCACGGAGGAATTTGCCAAGGGGGAAGAAAATTTCCATGAAGGGAGCGCAGGATTTTCTAGCATTATTTAAAAAAACAATGAAAAAATAAATATGGCAAAGTTTTTCAACTGAAAGGAACAGAATATTCCTGTTATTATTTTCTTGTAAATATTAATTCCTATAAATATTCCATAATAATTTCTGTTAAAAGGAACAGAAATTATTACGCATATGAGGGGCTCACCTCCTAATACCTCACTCTTTACGTTAAAGTATTTTTAGAAATTTCAACTATTTATTCTGCGGCTTTTGTTATTCAGGGGTCATTCTTAAGAAATTGGGACAAATTTTAAGCTTTAGCGTGAAGAGTGAGGTACTGACGAGGGGGTGAAACCCCTCATATATGCAATAAAAATATGAGAATACAGAAGTTTCTTTACGTAAGCTAATTTGTAAGTTGCGTATATCTTTAACTAATAAAATTTATTTTTACTTAAATTTTAAGTAAAAAATTAAAAATTTTTAAAAAATTTTAAATCTTAAAATTTTTATTTTACTTTAAATAAATAAAATCTTATTTTTACCCAGCCAAATATATTACTATTTCTCGGCTGAAACATCTCACCAAAGGAAGCTGTCAATCAAAACCTTGGACAAGACTTGATAATTGGTGCTATTTGAAGTTTTGACAACCAACGGTCTCTAGAGAATTAAAAGACAGAAGGCTAACCTTACTTCAATTTTGAAGCTCGATGTTTTCAAGTTCACTTAATCACGGCCTTAAGGCCGTGAAGAGCGAGGTATTGAGGAGGGGACAACCCCTTCCATATTCGCAATAATTCTGTTTGTTCTAAATTTTTATGTTGCTCCTTACTTTCAGTTGAAAAACTTACTTTAAAAAAAATTAATATAGAAGGGAAACGAGTGTATGCTCTAATAATAGCATATAAAAGTTAAGAGACCGACAATTTTTTTTTTTTTAGGGTGGCCAATTCGCTGGACAAGTACCTCAGCAAGGTCAATTTCAGCAGCAACCTGGTGGACAGCAGCAGCAGCAGCCGCAAATGCAGCAACAGCAGGCTCAGTTACAACAACAACAAGCTCAATTACAGCAACAGCAGTTCCAACAACAGCAATTTCAGCAACAACAACCTATGGGTCATGGAAATGCAGGACATCAAGGGCATGGAGGGCATGCTGGATTCCAAGGGCAAAATATTCTTGATGCACAACATGCCATTCAAGACAGAGAGTATGTTTTTCATTATTTTACATTTTGTTTTGTAAAATTCATATAATACCTACGTTATATTTACACTATTTTTTGGATAGTATCACTGGATTTTTTGCTCTCTGAGAAGTCAAAATGATCTCCGCCAGAATTGATGTGTTTTCTTTTACTTGGTTTCAGATCATCAACGTTAAAGCTGCACTTGAAAAGAGTATAATTTTTCATAGAAATTATACAATGTCTGCAAATTGTATTAGTCTGTCTGCAAAACGGGAGGCTAGTTTACAAAATCTAATCATTCTAAGTACTACAAAGAAAAAGCAACCACCCAAAACTATGTTAAGAAACTTGAGAACAAAGGCTCCTGAAACAATATCGTCCAAGTTTGTTGAAAGTAATGTCTACAGCCAAGTCTACCTGAGAATCTTCAGCTTAACAGGAATATTAGCTTCCATATTTGAAAGCTAAGATCTTCCATTATCTTGGAATTTTAACTTAATCTGCCAAGACTTTTTATCATTGGCTCGAAAAAATTTAATTCTGTGCAAGAGCACTTGTTTTTTTTTCGTTGTATCTAGTAATGTCATGGAATAAATATAACTATTATTGGCATCATGTTGGAATCAAGACATCAGCTTAGAATTTTGGAAATTTTGGCTAATCCCGTCCACTAATTATTTTTAACGCCTATACCCAATTAATTATTAAATTTATTAAAAATTAATTATTTATTATTATTTATTATTAATTGTTTATTATTAAAAATTAATTATTTTTAACGCATATAACGTTATTTTTAACGCAATATATATAGTTATGTAGTTTTTTGTCTGAAATGATAGAAGCTCCCCCAAATGAAATATGGAAAATCGTTACACAAAAATTATGTCGACTAGAAGTAATGAAATTATACTTTATAATTTGTTATTCCAAAACTGCACTTGTTCCACTGAAAAGGAAAAATAAATTTGTTTGCTAAAGAAGAGAAATCTGCATGTTTAATTGGTCCTTTTTACTGAGATTGAAAACACGTTAAGCAAGCAATAGATTTGAGAGAAAAAATTAAGGTAACCCGGTTTCCCATAAGATATATGGCTAACTAAATCAAGTCTTCTAAAATCTTAAGAAACTTAATGTTAGAAGCTAAATGGGACTTTTCCTCACATGAATACACGAAGCCATGTATTCTATGTTTTGTATGATGTAAATTTGTTTTGTAAAAGTCAAGAATATCTCATTGTCTTGTTATCAGATATACTGAGGCGTTTCGTATTTTATACTACTGCATTTGGTTTTGGATATTCAATCCTGTTTTGGCAAATTTTCCAAATTGACAACTATTCCACCAGCCTCAATCTCCAAAGGTCTGTGGGTATCATGATTTAGGTAAAGCAAGTAAGAAGCACTGAACTCTTGAATATGATCTACCAGGAAACAATAACTCTGTGGTGATTATTTATTTATGTAATTCCTTTAATGAAGAAATTGGCCCCTCTTGAGCGCCTACATTGTGGGTAATTTTCTAAAGGCCTATGGGTATTGTGCCTCTGGAAAAGCTAGTATAGGGTACTAAACTCTAACAACTTATAATATCTGGAAAAGTAAAAATCCCAACGGCTTTTTTATTTTGGATTTTTTTATTGTTACATTTCGATTCGCATTTAGGCTCTCTGATTCCACTCTATTGCGATGCTTATTGGTAAAAATAAATTTTCAGCAGAGTTAAAGTGGAAAAACTTTAAATCAATCAGGTCAAGTGAAGTAGGCTATAAATAATTTAAAAGATGACGGACAAAATACATACATTGGAGAGCGAAATTTTATGTAAAATAAAGTGTATACAAAAAGCTTACACATAAAACAATATGTATATATTCTTTATTAGTGTTTTAAAAATCATGGATATCTTAAACTCTGGTAAAGATAAAACTCCAGTTACTCGCCAAAGAGGGGTTTATCAAATACCATAAGGCTGTGCCAATTGCTATGTGGGAAGAACTCCCAAAATTTAGAAACACGCCTGCAGCATAAGAATGATATAACCAAGGCATTAAATTCAAATAGTAATGTCAAGCAGGGTCACTTCGAATTAAAAGTACCTTTCTTTTTCTCTGTTATCTAGCAAGACCTTTTGTAAATTGTAACATAATAACCTAGAAAAATATTTTCTTATGTATGTCTGACTGCTGAAGAGGGTAGGCGTTGAACATTTTGTCTATCCCTTCCCAAGTGGTCTTTTTTTGTAAACCATATTCAAAGTTACCCACACTTTGTTCAACTGTGAACGATGTTATTTTATTTTATGCACTGTTCATGTTTGTTCCCAATTCGTTCATATTTGACCATACTTTGGGTAAGTTTGAACAATCACTTATTTATAGTTTTTTCTCTTAGATTCTTTGTAAAAAAAAAGGTTGCTTATACTGAAAAAATTAAGAAAAAAAATAGAAAACTAGACTAAGATTAAGTAAAAAAAAAAAAACAACAACAAAAAACAGGACTTGCAGAAAAATCAAGGAAAACCAGAGACTAGAACTCGTATTCTTTGCAAAGTCTTTTTTACGACTTTGTAACTTTACGATGCCCCGCAATTTGGAAGGGGTCATGTTCTTTTCGAACGAGTGGTCCAGCAAAAACATATCTTTTTTCAACAACACTGACATCCTCTTTCTTGGGCGAGTTTTAACTGAAGTCAGCACTGCTCACACGTTCCGAAAATTTTAACCTATCCATCCTCTCATCTGGAAAATCTTCTGCTTGCCCAATGAAGAAATCTTTCTCGTAGAACACAGCATAGAAGTCAGATAGTTTGATTGGGAGACCTTAATCCTTCTTACAAGTAGAATTGTCATCACCCTGATGTTCACTGTTTTGGTTTCATCCCAGCTAAGTTCACTGGAATCATCATGTAGTTTTTCCGGCAAGTTGTCTGATGTATCGTCAGATGAGTGGTCTAGATTCAGGGATTCTTGTAACTTTTTTCCAGCTCCCTTTCCTTTATTCGGCTTCATTTTAGCTTTGCCAGATTTCACTGTACTCATCCCTGAATCCTCAAAATCTTTATCTTACATGTCGCTCGATTCAGCTAGTGATTTTTCGGGAGCCTTGGTAAGCTTTGTTTGGTTACGTGCTATAGTACCAACAGTGACAAACCGCCTTTTTTCGAAAAGCTATGACAGAATCACCAACTCCCTCATGGATTTCATCATTTTTTCGCCTATCGTGAATTTTTTCGATGAAATACTTTTTATCAAAGAATGCTGTGAACCCATTTTGAAGGTTGATATTGTCAACCTGTGCCTGCTCAGGTTTGCCTCCCCAGAGGAGCTTCAATAGTTTCGGAAACACCTCTTTTCGGGCTGAATTGTCGGCAGGGTTTTGCATCTTGTATTCTTGGAGGGTTCACCTCCAGATTCGTTTAGTCAGCCCAAAGAATGCTACATTAAGGGGTTGCAAGAAATGGGTGCAATCCCCTGGTAAAGAAACAAAATATCTTCTTCTTTGCAGACCTTGATAACCTTGTCACTGAAATGAGAGCTTAGTTTATCGCCTATTGCATCTTTTCTTCCAGCCAGAGTTTTAAGGTGCAGAAGCAACTGAGACATGAACAAATCTTCAAACACATAGCCTTCAAACCAACCATACTTGCTACCGTTATATCAAGTATCACGAGGTCCCCCCACTTCTTCAACTGGAGTACAAACTTTTGCCTTTTAACAAACGTAAAGAGCCAACAGTTCTCCAGTGGCTGAACCACAGACCATAATCAAGACTGCAGTTTAACTCTGGTTCATAATCTGCCCTGGGTATTTAACACCCCTTTTGAAAATACACTTTTTGATTATCAAAGTAATCAGTAAGGCCTTGGCGAGTCACTTTCCCTTTTGATAAATTGAAGAAAAAAATGGCGTATGTCAAACCTGAAGTTATTCTGGTTTGAATAACATCTTGTGGATGATATACAGAGATTGTAAGTTTGGCCAGTAGATACCACAAGAGAGTTACTGTTTTGTTCAAAGTAACCCATAAGGTTTAAAGTAACGCCGTTTGACGGTGTTCATAATTCTTTTGATTTTGCTCTAAGCAGCCATATTTATGAAAACAACAGCCATAAAATACTTTTTGAAAACACCTCCCTCGTTAGCAATGGTTTAGGAAACAAACAAGTTGTACGTGAGGCAAACGAAACTATTAAAAATGACTTCACAAATTATATTAAAAAACCAACAGCCAATACCGATAAACCAGTTACAAAAAACCTTTTAGGTTATTTGCTAAAAAGCAAGATTAGCATTAAAACATGTTCTTAATTTGTACCTGAATGAATTGCCTTGTTTTGAATGGTTTCATCTTCAGTAGTTGTACTTTGTTGACGTAATGATTCTGGGAGTGTTTTAATTTTAGTTTTAAAGATTCCATTTTATTGTAGGTTTTATTTTATTTATGTACTTAGCTTACTGAGGATGGCTCTTAGATATAGAGTCGGAATACTCTTAAGGTTTAAACAGTTCCATTGTGTTAGGTAAATTCCCTGTTGTTTTACTTGTCGTTATTGTAATTTGGGAGTTGGACAACTCCTTTGACAACTCGAAAAATTTCATAGTCAAACAACAGATTCTCAATAGGTCTTCATGATGGTTAGTTATCTGGTAAAATTCGTATATGGACCCTTTGTCTTTGAGATGGTCAGTTGGCAAGACAGGAAGATTGAGATTTGTAGGTACCGCATGGTCTTGAAGTATTTAAACGAAAAATAAATAATATGACACCTGGACAGGAAAAGAGAAAAATATTTTGCACCGGTAATGGGCAATCTTCAATATAAAATTGTCTTAATAAGCGATTCAAGTTGATATATATATTACCAAACATTTTACAAATAAAAGGAAACTGACGTCTTTTCATGGCTAGACCAACCATTGACATCCGATTTGGCCGATATTCACCAGCTAGTCTTTTAAAATTTCAATTAATTTTCAATTTGTCAGGAAAAATTTTGACCAAACATTAAACAACTAGTAAAAAAACGGCATCATTATTATAAAAAAAAACCTGCTTTGTAAGCTTTTTGTCGCCAGCTCACTCGTTTGGGCCTTCAGCCCTCACAAGTTTTTTTTGTAGGAATATATTATGCTTGTTTATGGCATTTTCAGTTCGGGGGGGGGGGTCCAATCCCTTTACTCAGCGTTTGGCCTACATCCTTTTTGCAATTTATTTTTTTCAAATTGTACATATTATTAAAGTTGGACATATTATAAACAATTGTTATGTCTACAAACCAATATATTATATTACTAAAAGTTTCACAATTTAAATGCAACATAAATAGGATTTTTTTCACGCAATGAATTGTGGGAAGCTGCGTTTGCTCATTCAGAGTTTTTATCCTTATCATTTTTATATCCATTTCGACCCGAGTTGTGTGGTTTATATAATGAGATGGTTTGCATTGCCATCCACGTTTTGTGTGCTTAAAATAACGTAGATAAGCTGCTTTTTATTATCGTTATTGAGTTTTCTCCGGAAAAATGATGAATATCTTATTTCCGAGAACCCCTTCTGATTGTTGAAAAAATCTATAATTCTTAACCACGAAAAAGGGTCTTAATAAACGTAGATACATACAGGTCCAACCGTCAGAGATAAGAGAATTTTCACCTTGTTGAGGTAGGAGTCAAATCACGAAAAAAACACCTATTTTAGACAATTGTTTTCAAGTAATTGGGTGAGGGAGGAGTTCCTTTGTACTAATGTAGGGTTTGGGTCTTCCCCTCGCCATTTGTGCAGATATGGGTTTAAGTATCCTGTATTTGAGATAACGTATTGTTATAATGGCTTTTGTAGGCACCTGAAGGAGCATATAAGTGTACCTGTTGATACAAGTAAAATGACAGAACAGGAGCTGCAATTTCACTATTTTAAAATGCACGATGCTGACAATAATAATAAATTGGATGGATGTGAGCTTGTCAAATCACTCATACACTGGCATGGTAAGCTCTTTATATACTTTATAACCACCACCCCTTTCTTTCTTTTTGTTGTAAATAAGTTCAACCAGGACTCTGAAGTTGAACTTCCCTCGAGTAATGATGCTAGGACTGTTCCAAAAATATTTTGGTTTTAAAGATTATATTTTAATGTGAGTTCTTTTATATTCATTTTGTTTTTTGTTTTTTTCATTTGTTTTGCTGAGCACGGCCCTTGGGTATAAGGTCGAAATATTCATTTAAACTTGTATTCCACTTTCTTATAAATTTTCCTATTGTTCTGCTTGTTATTTATAGCAATTAGTTTGTTTTTATGGCTCTTGGTATTTACCAAGTGACATACAGCGATCGCAAATTCTGTCGGTCTGTCTCTCTTTCCCAGTTTTGCTAGTTTGGGCACTTCCAGATGAGCTAGGACGATGAAATTTGGCAGGCGTGTCAGGGACCAGACCAATTAAATTAGAAATAATCGTTTCCTGTATTCGACCATCTTGGAGGGGGAGAGTGGGGGACGGTTAATTCGGAAAAATTAGAAAAAATTAGGTATTTTTAACTTACGAACTGGTGATCTGATCTTAATGAAATTTGATATTTAGAAGGATATCGTGTCTCAGAGCTCTTATTTTAAATCCCGACCAGATCTGGTGACATTGGGGGGGGGGAGTTGGAGGGGGGAACCTAAAATCTTGGGGGAAACTCGAAATATTTAGAAGGACCTCGTGTCTCTCATTTTAAATGCCCGCCGTATCCGGTGATATTGGGGGGAGTTGGAGGGGGGAATGGGAAATCTTGGGAAACGCTTAGAGTGGAGAGATCGGGATGAAACTTGGTGGGAAAATATAGCAGAAGTCCTAGATACGTGAATGACATAATCGGACCGAATCCGCTCTCTTTGGGGGAGTTGGGGGGTTTTAATTCGGAAAAATTAGAATCAGAGGAATTTTCAACTTACGAACCGGTGACCGGATCTTAATGAAAATTGATATTTAGAAGGAACTCATGTCTCAGAGCTTTTATTTTAAATCCCGATAAGATCTGGTGACATTGGGGGGGGAGTTGGAGGGGGAAACCGAAAATCTTGGAAAACGTTTAGAGTGAAGAGATCGGGATGAAACTTGGTGGGTAGAATTAGCAAATGTCGTAGATACGTGATTGACGTAACCGGACTGGATCCGCTCTCTTTTGGGGAGTTTGGGGTGGGGGGTCCAGTGCTTTGGCGAGTTCGGTGCTTCTGGATGTGCTAAGACGATGAAAATTGGTAGGCGTGTCAGGGACCTATACAAATTGACTAGGTTTTCCTCGATTCGACCATCTGGGGGCTGAAGGGAGAGGAAAAATCAGAAAATAATGAGGTATTTCTAACTTACGAGTGGGTGATCGGATCTTAATGAATTTTGATATTTAGAAGGACCTCAGGTCTCAGAGCTCTTATTTTAAATCCCGACCGGCACTAAGCCTCTAATTTTCTTCTTAAATCAATCTATTGATTCTTAGAATTTTGCTCGAGCTCATGCCATATGAGATCTTGGCTCTTCCGACCTCGTCACAAGTGCCATATGAGCTCTTAGCTCTTGTTGCATTAGTGTTTTGCAAATCTGTCAAAGATAGGACATCCCTTATCTGAAATTTGAAAAAAAAGACTAGTAACAGTTCTTTATTTTAATCTCTTATTTTGTTTTTGGTTCTATTTTTTATTTTGTTAGTATTTTGGTAGGTTTTTTAGAGTAATTACAGAATGATTTCGAAACATGTTTGAACCAAAATTACAAGTTTTTACATTGAAGTACAGTTGCTTCAGTGTCGTGAAAAAGGAGTTTGACAGTAGCAATACCATGCGTCAATGAATGATAATAAATTCGATTATCCTAATTTTGGAAGATTGCATTCAGCCAATTAGAACTAATTTTCCTCTGGCAATACTTTTTATATTCTTGGAAGTTTAAACTATTTCAATAGCACTGACTACCTTCTTTAGCCTAGTATCTGAAAGATGAAGATGAACTCTGAAAATATTATCGTGCATCTTGGTTCTTTGTTTTAGATCTTCTTTGACTTTTTGTAATCTTTGGATCGCGGAAAAAATAACTTTTAGTAGTTTAAAGATGTAACGTTTCAAAATCTTTCCTAGTCGGAAATTGTAAGAAATTCTAAAATTGAGAAATAATGCCATTTCTCATCATCATAATTTTTTTTTGTAGCCAAATCCAATAGAATATCCTAATATTGTTTTTTTTAGTTTGCACTGTTTTTTAACCAAATCCTAACATTGATTTCAATTTCGCAGTTTAATTAAATATTTTGCTGGCTGCATAATTAGCCATTATTTGGCTAGTTATGTCATTGCAACAAATCTTCTCCACTGCGTAGTTATTAATTATTATTTCACGAACCACGTAAATTTGAAGATTCTTCTTTTCACTAATTGGATGGAGAGTGGAATTTGAGAGATTTCTGCCATGTAAGCTGTCGATTAACCATACACGTCAATTCATGGAATTTAGAGAGGGCGGGCAAAAATATAGTTTTCAAAATCTGGGGGGGGGATTTTTTTTTTATAAAAAAAAATATCAAAAAAGGTATTCAATTTCTAGGGGGATCTCAGAGGGAATGCCCCCCTCGTTTGACACCTCTTATTAACCTAACAAATACACTTATCGTGTTGAACGAAGGCGCTTCGGTGAACTCACGGGCAAGGGTTTACAAAAAGATATGAATTGAATTGAATTGATTTATAACCCGTTATAATGCACATGAAAAACGGAGTATAATGTGAATAAAAGAAAGAGTAAAAAAGAAAATGACCTAAAAAACTAAACAACACTTCGCCTTACTTAAAAACAATTAAAACATACAAAAGCAGAACATTCATTGAATCAAAATATCGCTCCATTGGTGCCGACCAATTCTACTATTATAAGCTTCTATGCTTTTTCTGATAGAAGCATTCGGGTCTATGATACCGTATCTTTGAATGACCCAGGAGTTGCTTGACCATGGTGGAAGGGCAAGCAGGTATTTGGCTTACCAGAAATAGATTAGCCGAAGCTCCTTCGTCTCGGTTATCGTAAACGTACGCCAAAAAGGTGCAAGCTATAGGAAATTCGGGAGTGCAGAAGCATTGTAAAGTTTCGCTAGCAGTTTGCGGTTGAGTCGAAGTTTGTTTGCTACCAAGCTTCCGTATGCAGTTGCTGTTCGAGGTTGGAAATGAAGGATCAAGAGCCTCCTAGTTGCTTTAAGAGTGTCACCGATAGGAAGGCCTAACTATTTCATTTGTGATTTTGGGGAAACTGGCGTCCCGTCGAGATTGATAGTAAATCTTGCTCGAGTTTCACCCCAGTTGAACAGAACCACGTCCGATTTTTCTCTATTGAATGTAAGGTTAATCTTAGCATATTCTTTACTTAAAATAGCAAAATGTGAATTCACTACCAAGTAACACGATAACAAGACTGAATACATTGGAACAGCGCTAGAAAACCTTGGATACAATGCTAGAATACGAAGCTCTGTTTCTGTAAATACAGTTTAGTTTTCTTATTTCTAATTTCACAATATTTGCTTTGTGAAATTAATTTCTTTTTTTTTTCAGACCAAGCTAATCACGATCCCAAGGCTCCTCATGTTCCTGAACCAAAGATATTTACTGATGAAGAACTACTTCAAATGATTGACCCAATCTTAGAACAAGATGACAAAAATAAAGATGGCTTTATTGATTATCCAGAATTTATTGCAGCCCAAGCAGCTGCCGCGGCGAGGGACTAAAATGACAGAAAGTTACTTTAGCAATTGAAGTATTTTGTGATCTGATTAATTTATACTAAAATATTTTCTTACATTGAATTGTGCTTCAAGGTTGTTGAATGGTGTTAAGTTCTTATTTTTATGGATTTTTTTTTTGAGGAATAAAACGAGCGTTTTGTTAAATGGAATCAATTTCAGCAGATTTCTATCCTAGAGAAGAAGATAGAAAGTCTAAAGGGGGAATTGTCATTACAGTGGACTAAGATAAACTGTAAAAACAGGTGAAAATCGATTATTCCAGTTGGGCGTAATCGGTAAAAGATGAAAGACTGAAGGATTATGCGCCTTTACCTACCGAGATTAGGGTGACCCTGCTCTGGTTCAAACCCCTTGTCGATACATTCTGGGCCAGTGAAGTTTTGGATTTGTTGGTGTACTTTGAAACTATTCTCGAGGGATTCGTTTCCTTTTATTCAGGTAAGGTGTCATGCTTGATCTGCGGAGGAAAAGCTTCAATTTGTACAATTCTTGCATCTATCTACAACGATAAATCTATTTATACTGAGATTTGGAATAAGCTGATCCACGAAAGTAAAGATTACATTTACAACTTAGTCCGTGATGCCTATTAAACAACGGTTGTCTGTGAAAGTACTATTTTATGGTAAAAAACAAGTATTACTTCGTACTAGCAAGTTTGGTTTCTGTATTGTTTCAACGTAAGACAAAAAGTTTGCTATAATTTTGCACAATTACATTTTTTAAATTTGTTTTTTATTTTTTAAAATTAAAAATACGTTTGAAAGACACGAGGAACATGCGGAAAAAGATAGAAATTCTTTTTATCTAACCAAATTTAGACCTTTTCTCTAAGAAAAAGTCTAAAGAATATTATAGTATGACTTTTGATCGCATTGGTCAGCCTTGCGTCTTTACTCTTTTTGTGGTTAATGGAGCCGATGCCTTTGGGGGCTGATTAGAATGTGGTCGTATGGTTCTGGATGGGGTTGTCAGTTTTTCGTTGCGTATGGTTAAGTTGCTCTTTGACATTTAGCCATCTATCTACCAACGTTTTGCATTTGTCGTGCTTTCTTCATCATAAACCAAAAGAAGATGAAGAAAGACAAATTCTCCAAATCCGTTGCTTGTGCATAGGGGATCAAATCAACTTTTAGTTGACGCTCCTTTCGACAAAAGATCAACTTTCAATTACAAAATTTATATGCTATCATCGCTAGATATAAACTCGGTGGATATTTTTCAGAAAACATTGAGCTTGCACACAGTGACGGACAAAATTACGC